>NW_009733445.1:0-7441 GCF_000703405.1 Apaloderma vittatum
CTTCTTTCTTTCCTTATTTCTGTGAGAGTTTTTTGTCTTTAGTTTATTTTTCTTTTTAATTTATTTTTTCTTTCTTTCTATTTTTCTTTCTCTTTCTTTTTATTTTTTCTTTCTTTTCTTTTTATTTTATCTTTCTTTCCTTTTAATTTATTTTTCTTTCTTTTTATCATCCCCTTTTCTCTGTTCCTTTTTTCTTCCCTTTTCCATCTTCCTTCTTTTTCTGTTCCCCTTTTCCCCCCCACCCCCACCTTTTTCTTCTTTTTACCCAGACCCCCAGCACCAGTCAGATGGAAACTCAGTAGCAGCAAGGAGAGAGCCCATGTCATGGCGGGTGGGGGGGCTGGGGAGAGGGCTCCCCGCTCCCGCTTGCCAGGAGCCTGGTATTTCCCTTGCTGTTGGTATGGACGTCGTCTCTCAGCTTCCAGCTAAGCAAAATCAAAGTAAACCATTGAAACTTGGGAGAGGGCGCCTGGAAACAAACACACCCCAAGGCAAGGAGTGCTGCAAACTGGGGTTACCTTAGTGCAGACCCGCAATGGGGTGCTGCCTGCGAGGGGTGGAGTGGTCACAGCTCAAGCCAGGCGGTGTGAGTGGAACAGATGAATGGCCCAGGCGGGAAACCCAGCTGTGGGAAATAATGCACTGAAACCCTCTTCAATAATTCATGTGATATAGAGGCACGAAGTTAAGGAAAGGGTTTGGGTCCATCAAGCTGATTGTTCTCCTTTTTAAGAGAGTTTTTAGAATGTCGCTTGCTTTTCCTGCTAGCCAGCCCTTTATATAACTGTTTCCTCATGATTCCCATCAAGTGGCACATCATGCTGTCCCAGAAGAATGGGAGTCTGTACATCAAGCTGTGCCTAATAAATTGGAGGGCTTTTAACAAGTTTTCTTTATCCCCTATGTGATTATTTAATGCTGTTCTTTGCAACCTCAAAATATATTAACTGCATTAAGACTTCTCTCAAGCAATGCTTTAAGTGCTCCTGTGAAGTCCGCCCCAAGTGTCACAAACATCTCAGCTGCTTTTACTTAGATTCGGGGGTGTGTTATCACCATCAGTGGCAGTAATTGCAGGCATGGGGGGAGGGTGCATTTTGTTCAGAATATTAAAGCTTTGCGGGGCCTTATTGAAGCCATTAGTGGATCACATTGATCTGGCATTAAACTTTTCAGCCTGAAGCACAAAACACAGTAACCAAGATTTTAAAATGTTGGTACGCTTTGTCAGAAGAATTGTGTTCCTTACTTTCAGATGCCGATTACCAATGTGTTTCTGGACCTACTGCCAAGATCACAATCACCACGACTTAGTCCTTGCTGCAGTGGGATTGCTGAACTTATGCATTGGGTTTGCACAGCTCCCTCTGGAACATCCTAATAAACTCTGCATAAAAAACAGTATAATTGCTGCTGAGTCACGGTGGCAGAAGTATCTCATTCTCCACCAAAAGCATGAGCATTTTTTTCTTCAAAGAGGCAGGACAACCTAAACTATTCTACCATTCTGTAAGAATGATGGGCACAGTCTTTTTAGCAGGGCCTGCTGCAATGGGACAAGAGGTAATGGCTTTAAACTAAAAGAGACTAGATTTAGATTAGACATAAGGAAGACATTTTTAAAATGAGGGCAGTGAAACACTAGAACAGGTTGTCCACAGAGGTGGTGTAAGCCTCATCCCTGGAAACATTCAAGGTCAGGTTGGAGGAGACTTTGAGCCACCTGGTCAAGCTGAAGATGTCCCTGTTCACTGCAGGGAGGGTAGACTAGATGACCTCTAAAAGCCCTTCTAACCCAAAACATTCTATGATTCTATGACTGCTACTTGCTGGGGTAGATAATGACTGGCAGAAAAGCTTTAGAAACAAAACAAATCCTCCAGGGAAAAAGTTAAAGTTAGATGCTGGCTAATAAAAAAACAACATCAAGAAAGGGTTGAATGAAATGCGTAGGCTGTACAGAGCATGCGTGCTCCACTGGATATTCCCAGTACTCCAGGGTGGCTGGAGGGAGTATTAGGGCTCCAGCAGCCTCTCCAAACCAGTACAGCTACACTCACAAGAGTCTACAAAGTCTGAATGTTGCAGAACCATTCTCTGTATAAACAAAGGATAAGTGTCCTCCCAATGGCAAGAGCTTTCTGTGATGGAAAAAAAAACAAAAACAAAAACAAAACAAAAAAAACCCCACAAAACAACTGCTTTGTAGAAAGCAATAGATGGCAATGTGGGCATGTACCACCCAACCTTTCAGCTCTGGGACCCTGCACACCAGGCCAAGCTGGGGGCAGCAGGTAGAAAAAGCCTGTGCAGAAAGTTCAACACAGAAATTATTGTCCTTGTGAAGTAAACAACACCACAGAGGAAAACAAGAGGGTAGAAAGCAAAGCTTGCTAGGGGAATTCCTCCTCCTCAGTTAGTTAAAAGCAATAAATGCACTGGAGTTATGTACAAGATTATATTTTACTGTATTATCCAGAGACATCAGATAACATTCTGACTCAGAGCAAATTTACAGTGTGATGTACGGTAATCACAAGGTTATCAGAAGAAGTAATTTAAAAGTTCAGATGGGTTACTAAGCAGCCATTTCCAAAACAACCTTCAGTTCCAGAAAGTCATTGTCACAGATGCTGGTATCAGGGAAAAGGGAAGAGGTAGGGGGTTGTAACAGCACATAATAATAAACATAATCGGAAAGATAACTAGCTGTACACAATCTAACATCTGATCTACTGTGTATAGCTTAGTAGACCAATTCACATGCTTTGTTGCAAATATGGCAATCAAAAGTGATCTGTTTTAATACCAGTCTCCGAATTTCTTCATTAAAGAGGTTATAGACACTGAGTCACTGTGATACTTCACCTAAACTGTGCCTGGAAGATTAAGTTGTGGCACAGCATGTAGAAATACATGTCTGTCACAGTGACAGATTTGGTTAACCGGTCACTGACTATGAGACCTTAAATGTCAGGGTGATGCATGTGGTGCAGATCCCTCCACAGATTAGATTAGACACTTCAATTTCTATACACTGGGTTCATTTGCTGGAGTTTGTAGAAAACATTTGTGCCAACTTCATCAAACCATCTGAGAAGAGAAAGGCTAATCCCCTCAAAGCTGATGGGATTTTTATTAGAATAAGGAAACTGGATAGTAAATGTTACTGTAGGAATAATCAAGTGGAATTTATTAATTTTTTTGCCAGTTCTTATGCTGAAATACCATCCAATAAATGTCATAACATATTGTGTATAGTTTTGAACAACCTAAATTACATCCAAAGATATGACTTAATGAGCCTTAGAAATGTAAACTCTGGTGCATTTCAAAACACCCACACAGTTGCTGTTGTTAGCAGTCAAGCATAAGCTGGTGTTATCTAAGGAAGAAAATCAAGTTAGTTGAATACATACATGAACAAGTGACCTTACTTCATCAACAGTGGAGAAAGTGAGATACAAAAGAATGTTTTAGCCAAGTGCCTTTTTCAGAATTACTCACTGATTTATAAAGATAAAATTGTTTGCTTTTGTGAACTAGGATCTCAGCTGTTGTTTTCCTGTCATGCTGACAGGATCATATTAATTCTCAAAGAGACCAGTATTTCTGCTGTGTCTAAGAAATTTCTTTTTTTTTTTCTTCTTTTGTTAATGTTATGATAACAACATCAACAATGAAAAAGAAAGTAAAAATAAGTTGCAACTGCAAAACAGTAAAATCTCACCGAAATCTGCGTGAATTAGAACAGTGAAAACTAAACACATGCAAAGAAAAAAAAGAAAAAACAAGCATGTGCAGGATTTACATCAGTACTTGGAAGAGATTTCCTAAGGAAGTACATTTCGAGGAGGCACCAGTTCCTATTTTAGATCAGTCAGTGGAGCTAGAGTATTACTGCAGAGCTGGAGAGAGAGAAAACCAATGCATTTTTAGCTTGACCTAATCTAATCACGCAGACTCTCTCTAGGAAGAAAAAAGATAGTTATAGGGAAGTTTCTTGAATGCACAAAACATGCAAGAGCATATGTGTAACTCGCAAGTGAGTGTATTTCAAGAAAAATGAATATGCCAAATACCTGTGATTAAAAATTATAACATGTTTTTTTGAATTTTTTAGGACTGAAATCAAAATCCATCAAGGGGTCTGTATATCTCATTATTCAGAAAATGAGATATAGAAAATGTAGATGCCAGTGTAGTTTTTGTGCTGAGCTCACATTTTAAAGTTTTAACATACCTAATTCTACACAGTTTAAATCCCCATGCATCTAGATTGTCACTTAATGTTTTCAGAACCACTGCAAGAAAGACACTGTTGTATCATTTAAAGCTTTAGCATTTCCCAAAGCTATATCATAGTTACCAAAACAAGCCTTTTCTTGCCTCTCAGTGCCTGTGAGACAGGAGTATACAAAACAACACACAGATGATTCTCCTTCAGCTGGCTCCTGAATCAAGGACACAGGAGACAGACACAAGTTATCTTCTTCTCATCTGGAAAATGGATTTGAGCTGTAACGTCATAACTCTGAAGCTACTGGGCCAACATCAGGCCGTCTATGACAAGACATTTTCCCATCTAAAGTATTCCATTTTAACACAATATTCATTTATTCATTGTATGCAAGAGTAATTGCTTCTGCACTGGCAATTAGGACATTCATGCAGTGTTCGTGCAATCTGGAATCAGATGACTACTCCAAATCAGGAAGAAAAGGGCAGATTGTGAACCCTGACAGCTCTGTTAAAGAGCTTTAAATTATAAAACATTTGTAATGAGGGCCAAGGGAGCTCCCTCCTAGCTGATTATTTTTATGAAAACAAACTAATTTATGTAGTCATCTACCTACAAAATACGTTCACTGATAAAAATTGTGAGGAAAAGTGGGTAGTTCCTAGCAGACAGATTCTTGAATGAGAGCTCACGTATATTTCCACCATTTTTGTGAGGTTTTTGGTCTAATGTCCTCTTATAATCAAGAAGAAAATATTCAGATTAGGTTCTGCTCCCCTGTGAGTGAAGGACTCCAGTTATTTATGGGAAAACTAGGAATTTTTCCTACTCAGTACTCCAGGTGTCTCCATACTAGATTTGCTGTCCTCTGCCAATTCAATCTTCCGATGCCTGAGCCATCCCACTTAAGAATATCTACTAAAGTGACTGTGTTCTCTTTACTCACGTGCAGCAGGAAACAATGATGCATCTGACATCTCAGAAGGATGCTCCAGTTTTCTGTACTGTAAAAATTATGAATTAATTTGCTGTTGACTTATTTATTGATTTCTGGTGGTATGCTCATTACTGCTTGAAGTGAAAGACTAATGGCATAGAAAATGGTAGGTTTTTATCTCCTCTAAAGTTTCAGGGATGGTTTTCTTAATGTTACTCCATTCTAGACTAATTCTAGTCTGCTTTACATATTTATCTCCCTTGTCCTTGGAGACACTTCAAAGTGAGATCAAAAAGAGTTTTAAATCCTTCTTGTTCAGAGTAAGTTGACAGTGTAAACTTACTAATTGCAAATATGTCAACTTGTCACCTCCCGGAACATGAGCCTCTTTATTTTTCCATACTTTGTGAAAATAGCAATAGACCCATTTCCTTCTTTTTTTTTTTTTTATGTAGTTCCTTTTATCAAAACAGCTCAAAGAAATACGCATCCTTAAAAGATGGTTCTGGAAATAAATTAGAATTAACCTCATTTTACACATGTGGAAATTGAGGCAATTGGCTTTTCATTTATCCAGATCATATGGGAAATCTATAGCAGAAAAAAAATCTATCAGAGATCTCAGTCATGATTCCTAGTCATTCATTTGCTTTCATCATGAGATCATCCTTCCGTTCACAGTAATTGATATTTCCTTAGACAAAACACAATGGAATTATCCCAGGGATTAATTTGGCCTAAGTCATTAATTCTGAGAAAAGTCCTACTTGACAGATGGATGCCTGCGACATAACCAAGAAGTCCATGGCACACAGCCTGGATTTCATGCAGGTGGAGGAAAGGGAGTATGAGTGGTATATCATATCCTGCCTCTCATCATTTCTTGGCAGAAGTGTTGTCCAGTAGATGGAAAAGCTTCATCAACAGCTGAAAATCTGTTTCTTGTCATCTTCCTTCCCATAGAAAGAAGTGAGTCATCGTGCTGTCCATCAGTCCTCTGCTTTTCAGGGTACTGACATTTCCCCTGTGATGCAGATGTTGAAAGACAGTTTAATTTTAGTCTAGATCCGTCTACTTCTACTTCATTTGTCCTTCAAATGTACGACCTGGGATACAGGCTGTGAAAATTGGACAAAAAATGATACGTCTCTACGGCAGCAACATCAGACCTTTGTCCCACAGCAGAGCAAAGCCAAGCCAAAGATGCAAGTGTAATTTCCACCTCAATCCCTCCAGATTTTCTACGGAATAACCTAATTTACTTCTTTACTTCAGTACAATCTTGGCTTCCTGCTGTACAAGCATGAAGTAAAGCCAGGAAAACCATGATTACTCTTATTTAGAGAGAACGTGTCAACATTACCATAACATATCTAACATCAGCACGAGCACAATTCTCAAGAGTTAAATAAACAAGAGAAAATTATTATAAGGAGTAAACCTTTGAAACTCTGTAAACAGAGTCAGTTTATTTTTTCATAATAATGTTGGAATCAAATGACATTTTGTACTATAATGTAGACAAGTCCAGAGAGGGTAGTCAAGGAGTTCTAGGTTCTTAATGAACAATAAAGCAGAAACAGCAACTAAATTAGCAGGAACTAAATTGTTTCTTCTCCTCTACCTGCTCACTATGAGAAATATCTTCTCTGTATGCATGAAATCTTGAATGGAAATCTTACATGGCCTCTGTCTCCATACTTTAAAATATAATTAACACATGCCAGCAATAAAGTTACATTAAATTTGATTTTTAGTGGATTAAAGACACTGCTACTCTGATTTAGAGCTTAGGCAATTGCTCCTTTTGTTTTCAGATATGGAGAAATACAAAACATAAACTGTTTGAGGGTTTGATTTGGGGGGTTTTTTTTGTACACAAGGTTTGTAGCAGAAGTTTAATCGGTTCAGTGGAGCATTCACAGCTTTTAACTGACTGCAGTAACTCAGAATATGCAGGTGACCCAGTTTTCTCCCCTGATGTGTTACACAAACAGATAGATACACAAATGCATCCTTTCTCTGATCAGTGAGTCAATTGGTTGGCTACAGGCTGTTATATATGGATACTGGATTCCAGTTACATTGATATGTACCATAGGATACAATGAAGTGAAGGCTATAATCTCCAGCATACAAACAAAAAATAAAATTATTTGAAGATGCTACTCAGGCACTTTTTTGTCCCATATCCATTGACACAGAGGAGAGAAGTCCCTGTGTTTTTTCAACTAGCAGCATTCTAATTTATTTAATCTTTCCCT
>NW_009733445.1:7472-13411 GCF_000703405.1 Apaloderma vittatum
AATATTTGTTTGCTTTGTTGGCTTGGGAAAACATACCTAGCTCTAGCTCCCATAAACTTTACCATCACCAAACTGGCCATTTAGACCGAGGTCTTTGTGTACTGGTAACAGCAACTTGGACTTTGATCAGTCTCTAGCGACCTTTAAGAGAATTAAGCATCATGAGATTGTTTTTAATTATAATTTATAGGCAAAGTTGGTTAAAAAAATGTTGTGCTTTCTATTTCCGTTAGGAATTTTTTGAGTGAAAAAAAAAAAAGATGTTCTACTGAACACATCTCATGGAAGATACTGACTTTCTGTGTTAAAGCTTTCATTTGGTTTCCTGAATCTGCTAAGAACTGAAAGATGCAACCTGTTCTGTCAACAAAAGAATTTTCCCATATGCTAGCTACTGTGTGGTTAAAACCATATTTTCTAAAACCATATATTCTAGTGAAGATACGCTGTCAGCTGGTATAACTTGTCATGGCTTTAGTAGAACTGTCACAGTTTCTATCATCTACTGTCTATTCCTTAATACTTAATTTAGAGGGAGGCATGAAAAGAGATAAACAGGTCTAGGGAATGTTGACATTTTAAATTCCTTCCTACCCTATTTTGCACAAGAAAGAGCATTGCATTTGGCTATGTAAATAGATCCCAGATTTTAAAATAGCCAGGTTCTTTTCTGCCTCAAGGAGAAAGAAAGATATAAACCAGAATTATTGGCTTTCTGTAATATTTTATATTCAATTTTCTCTTGTTACGTTCATGCCATGTAATTGTGTGCACATGTGTACATGCGTGGCCCTTGTTGTACAGGGTTACAGCCAGATTCTTGTCCCCGTGCCAGAGCTCTACCAGGGGTTCAGGGAGTTGCTGTGCACTCTCCTTTATTCTGTGTACAACAATGAATACTCCTTCCTATATCTGCCAAGCGCATGGTTTGATCCCATTGATATCCATTTGGCATCAGGCTGTTATTCACTAACGCTTCACCACAGCCATTAATCACATGCACATGCAAAGTGCTGTTTGCGAGGGGTGGGTTTCTATGTCTGCTTCGTTGTCTCGTGTTATTAAAGGCTCTAATATCCCTGTTCTGGCCTAGTATTTCTCATCAATCCATTGCTGAAATAATACATATTCTTGAGTGATTCCTGGCTCTCCACCCCGTTCCCAGCACCCACAACATATAGATCTGTCCAAAGCATAAGGAATATTCCAATTGTTTTGACAAAACTGCCTTTTCGATTACCTCAGAGTTATTCCTCTTTCCCAGGACTCATCCTCAAGACTGCATTCTTATATGTTACAGCATATTTTAGCAGGAGGCTTTGGAGAAACCACCCATTTTAGAATGCCATTTTGAACATTTGACTGAGCATATCTTCTTCATCCAGTTTGGTTTCAGCAACTTGCCTAATTTGGGCTGATTTGGACAGTTTCCATTAGGAGCGGCAGATGGTAGTTAGCTGAAACCTTCCTGTGACACAATCCCCTATGTGTACAAATAACCCACAAACAACCCACAATGCATTTTTTTTTCCTTTACCTGGTCACAGCTGAAATCAGATAAGAAAAAGGGGGTTTTATTTGCAACTCTAGCCCTCATTCAGTAAAAATTTCTCTTTAACTCTGAAATTCAGAGTCCTGATAAAAGCCATGAATACTGCCAGATAAGCACTGCTCCAGGGCTACAGAGAAGAACCAACCACGCAAAAAAACTACCAAACAAGGCTCAAGAAATGTTGATAGCAACCCAAGAGATTTACCAGCAAAAACAAACTGAGCCATCAGCCTGATTTTGTGAACACAAGGTCAAATTCTTAGTTCACTTAAATCAGCATTGCTTTGGTACAATTAGACTAGCTGGGTGTCTCACATAGGTGCTATAAATGTACCTCTTTCCATCTTTGCCCTACACTCTATGGGGAAACTGCTGTAATATTATTTACACATAAAAAAAAGAGAAATGTCTCATTTTTGCATCTATTTGAACTCAATTTCGAAGAAAATTTCTGATAACTTCTATAACACACATTCTAAAAGCAAACCTTCAGTGGCAAAATATATGGAATAATAAATTATTTTTCAGTACAAAAAATAAACTCTTGTCATTAGGACACATTTATCTGATTCATATTCTCCAATGATCACTTTTATTGCAGCTTCTTGTGCCAAATCTTTATGTTTATAAGTTTTCCAATGTTCAAAGTTTGGCAATGCATAGAGAAAAACCTACACAAAGTAGAGGACATCACGGGAAAAAAAAGGGAGCACAGGGCTGGTGTGAACTTCCTAAGATGCTGAGATCAGGATCCTCCAGCTGCGGGCAGCTGTGGATGGGGCCAGTACCCACTATACGTTGTAACAGGTTTCCCAGTTATGCTCCTTTTGGGATACTTCTGATGTTCCTTCGGATGGTTTTGAGAGCATTTAAGGAATTCAGAATTACAAAAACAGATGTCAAGCATCCCTGATTTGCTGTGTAGCTATTAAGAATCATGTTTTCTTAATCCTGTTGTCAAAATGGAGCCAGGAAGATATTTGCCACAACTAATAGCAGCCGTCTCTCCAGCCTGCTTTCCTCATGAGGTGAAATGGTGAAGTGTTTGAGAAGGCCTACAAAGCTGAAAAGCAAACTCAGATGTTCATCTCTAATCACATACACACTTGCCACCGCTAGAAAAAATAACTGTTTGTTACTGTACCTTTAGAAGACCTTAAATGCCCACAGCACTGTACTGCAACAACATTTTTTCTCCTTTACATGGGGAATAAGTACATGTGGCTGCACAACTTGAGAAAGGAGAAAAACTTACCTAGGTTTGTTTGAAAGAGTTTAAGGAACTTAAAAATAGAATGGAAAAATAGTAGTATAAAAAACCGTTAGTCTTCCTGTCAAAACTAACCTTTATTCTAAATGAAGAGAAGTGACTACACAGGGGTGAGGGCATGGCTGCCTACCCTTTGCATTAATCACTTCTGCTGGAAAGGTACAGAGGGGAGCATACAACAATTAATCCAATAGCAGTGAGAGGATGGCATTCTAGGAAGGGCATAAAAGTCCCAAGTCCAGAAGTCCCTGGTATACAATGCAGGATGATATCACTTCAGTAGAGAGTCACAGTTCAATATCCCATTGTCAAATCTTATTCTGTAAGTGTATAATATAACAGATGAAGAAAGCAGCATGTTATTCTTTCTAAATCACAGGGACTGAAAGGTAATCATTTCCTCTGCCTGTCTGTCTTTCTTTCTTTCTGATTGCAGCATTCTCTGTGTTCAAATCCTAAATAAAGCCACAATAAAGCCAATGGTTTAGAGAGACTTCCAAAATGCCTTTGAAGAATTTATGATGAATTGATGAAGGAGTTTACTTTCAGGAGATATTTTAAGTTAGAGACATTTCATAACAAAAAGGGACTGTGTTTCTTAGCAGGTGCAGAGGATAACTGTTTCTTTTCACTCAGAGACACGCCATCTATCTGCTTTCAAGTTTGTTTGAGATTATTTTACTGGTAAAGAAACTTAGGAGGCTTTAGAAAGTGTGCTTTCCTGCAGTTTACAATATATACTTTTGCTTTGGGTTTTGGGTCCAGTGGAATTTGCAGTCGTATTTCTTCTCTTTCTCTGTTTATCCTGTTCTTAATCTGCATTGATTTTCCCCCTATAAAGTAGGGGAAAAAAATCAATTTTTGGTTATGTTTTTTAATCAATCGTAGTAAGAGTTAAACAGTCTTGGGCATTGCAGGTAAAACAGCTGATAATCAGTGGGAGAGTTCTCTCATTTATTACTCTGAGCTGTCAGAGGGTTAAATTCTTCCTTTAGCATCATGGCTAAGGCAAGCGAGCAGTGGTGACTCACAGCCAGGTACAGGGCTTGCCAGCGAAAAGTCTTCGGCAGAGGCTGTGCCAGCTGATGTTGGAGACAGCTTTGCTACCTTGGGGGTATCTGGGGTAGCAACTTCTAGAAAGAGTCAGCAGCCTGCTGTCAGAAGACTTTAGGATCGGGAAGTGATTCTCTCATCTAAGTATTTGCTCATCACTGACTGAGAGACCTTGATCTGCTGCTCTGTTACAGAGGCAAGACAAGAAATGCTGAGATCGGAGCTGCCCATGCAGTGACTCACTCAGGGCCTGAAGCAGCTTTTCCTTAGAATCAATGGGAGCCTTTCAATTCCTTTTACAGCAGGAGTTTGTTCAACAGTCATCACGCAGTGCTGGGAATTATTTGGCCGGTGGAAAGCACAATGAAAAAAAAACAACACAACAACTTTATTTCATATTCATCATCCTCCATTGAGAAGAAATGAAAAGACTCTGGTAAAATAATGTGGTTTCAACCTGCTAAAAAAGACACTTCAGGAGCCTGAAGACTATAATAAGCAGATCTTTCCCTTCCCTGATTATTAAAGTACAGAATCGGGAGACTGCTCTGTGTAACAACTCTCTGTGGTCACAGCTTCAGTTTCACTACTATGACTCACCCTTGATTGCTCTTAGGTAAGTGCCAGATGCCTTCTTATTGCTCTCAAGCTTCAGTTCAGCAAAACATACAAGCACACGCCTAAACACTTTTCTGAATAACAATAGTCTTCACACATAATTAAAATTCAGCACACACTTAAATGCATTGCTGAATCAGGGCCTTAATGCTCAATACAGGTGATTAAGGGATCATAATCTAATAGTTTTTCCTAACAATATGACATAATTTTTCTCCGTACCTCTGTAAAATTGGGATAAAAGCTCAAAATGATATTAAGGAGTACCTTTAAACTAGCTAAACATTATGGTACTGGGAAAAAAAAAACAAACCCGAATCCCAAAATGCAGGTTCAGGTCTCTGCTGGAAGCAAGGGGAGTTAATTGCCCCATTAATCACACTTTTACACTTCAACACTTTTAAAATATTAATCAATGGTACTCTCCATTGCTCAAACTTCACAGTGTTAGTCAGGGCACTTTGTACAACTACTCCAGACTCCATGACCTCTCCACGGTGTCCTACCAGTAGAGAAGAGGCCCGTACTGAGCTCTCCCGTGCTGACTGGCATCTACAAGATCTCAGGGCCATTTTCACCCCTGCCACGTTCCTTTCAGGTATCTGACTGGTGAAGTAGGCATAACAGGGCAACAATTTTCTTAGAAACAACAGGACAAAACTCTTAGGAAAATGCTGCCCCTTGGTGGTCACTTCTTCCTTATCACTGCTGCCTGGCACAGGACTCAGTACTACTGCTTGTCTCCAGTTCCACCCTGTTTTTTTCAGGTTTTTTTGAGTTTTTTCCACCATTTCTCAGTGTCAGTCTCGTCTCTGACTCGCATACAGATTTTGTTTTCGCCACCATGGCACTCAGGGTACATTGTAGAGGTATGCATGAAACACAAAGAGAAGTAAATTCTTCCAAGCTGTTTGGGTATAACACCCGTTCCTTTTTGGTTTGGCAAAATATCAAATGCTTCTGCAGCACATGGTTTCAGACAAGACTAAGTTGCTAGTGGCAATCAAAAAGGCAATGCTTTTTTCTAAGGATGTTCTGACAGATCCCACACTGCAGCCTTCCAGCCACTCAGCCCCCTCAGAGAGGATAACTTTAAGTCATACCATTAGATTAACAGTACATACTGCATATACTGGGAACAGTGGGGTTATCTAAGACTCGTACAACAGGGTTACACATTTAATGTTTTCCTTAATTTTGCAATATGTCAGTTTTTATCAAAAAAGTCATGCAAAGATCACATGTGCTGTAAGTTTATCTTGTGCTGGTCTACCTAGCAATTCATAGAATCATAGAATAGTTTCAGCTGGAAGAGACTTCAGGATAATCGAGTCCAACCTTTTCCCAGCTCTAACAACTGGCTAAACAGTTTCTCCCCAGTGAAACATCCACCTGTCTCTTAAATGCCTCCAGGGGTGGTGACTCAACCACCTCCCTGGGCAGCCT
>NW_009733445.1:13460-42991 GCF_000703405.1 Apaloderma vittatum
CTCAACACCCCCTGGCAAAATTTAAATCCATTTCCCCTTATCCTATCACTCTCCACTAGGGAGAACAAACCAACCCCACCTCTCTACAACCTCCCTTCAGGTAGTTGTAGAGAGTGATGAGGTCTCCCCTCAATCTCCTCTTCTCTAGGCTAAACAGCCCCAGATCCCTCAGTCTTTCCTCATACAACTTGTGTTCTAAGTGCTTTACCAGCTTGGTAGACTGCCTCTGTACCCTCTCCAGCACCTCAGTGTCCATTTCATAGTGAGGGTCCCAAAACTGGCCACAGTGCTCAAGGTGGGTCCTCACCAAAGCCAAGTACAGTGACATGATCACCTCCCTGCTCCTGCTGACAACACCATTCCTGATCCAGGCCTTTTTGGCCACCTGGGCATACTGCTGGCTCATGTTCAGCCGGCTGTCCGTCAGCACCCCCAGGTCCCTCTCTGCCTGGCAGCTCTCCAGTCGTTCCTCCCCAAGCCTGTAGCGCTGCTGGGGCTTGTTGTGGCTGAAGTGCAGGACCCAGCATTTGGCCTTGTTGAATTCCATGACATTGACCTTGGCCCAGTGATCCAGCCTATCCAGACCCCTCTGTAGAGCCTCTCTGCCCTCAAGTAGATCAACACTTCTACCCAGCTTGGTGTCATCTGCAAACTTACTGAGAGTGCACTCTATCCACTCGTCCAAATCATTGATAAGAATGTTTAACAGGAGCAGCCCCAGCACTGAGCCCTGGGGGACACCACTTGTGACCAGCCACCAACTGGATTTAACTCCATTGACCACAACTCTTTTGACTTGGCCATCCAACCAGTTTTTCACCCAGCGAAGCATATGCTCATTCCTTCCATTCATCCTAAGGCAGCTGTTCGAACATTCAAATCTGTGGGCATCCAGGAAAGGTTGCTCTTTCCTCAGGTGTTGGGTTATAAAGCTCACCTGAAGTCATGCATTTGGACCACTCTGGGTCACAGTCAGTGTGACCTTCAGGTTGTCCTCTTCGTCATTGGGTGAGGGTGCTCCAGGGGTGAACATCCACAGAATGCAATCCCTTTCTGTCATAACCCCAAAGACTCTTATTCACCTTAACTGACAGAGAGCCCTTAGTCAGCTGCTCTCCTTCATAAGGTCATTTGCAGGAAAAGCCATTTTCAGCTCCTGACTGATCTTACAGACCATTGTGTTATGCAAAATGGATATTTGTGTCTAGCTCCGACTTTCCTTCCTGACACTCTGCTTTTCACTCCTTGCATATGCTACCCCAGGGATGCTGCTTTCACTGCTGGCATCTTTCCTGATCCATCTCTGAGCACACAGAGCCAGGGTCGCCCACACAATTCCTGGTGCTATGTGTGAGAAAGCGTCTGGGTCCCTCCTGGATGTCACTTGGCCATCACACTGAGTTTCCACTCCCAGGCACTTCTCTGCCAGCTCCTGCTGCAGCAAGCAAACTGTGGTTTCCTATATTTGGCCATTGGTCTAGACCACATGAACTCTTGTCATTGTTTAGTTGCCTGTTTTAAGACCTTCTGCTAGGATGCACTTTTACCACACCCAGACTTTGTTAAAGTCTTCTCACAGGATCCTAGACCATAACAAATCATCCCTCCAGGCTTTGTTTGTGGTTCTTACCTCATGCTTCCTGCTCTTGCATTGCTCTGCCTTCATGAGGAAGCTAAAATGACCAGCCATGAAACTATATTTCTCTCACTTGAATCCAGCTTTGCAACTCCTCAGCTCAGCACTTGCTACTGGGCAGTCTGAGGGTGCCACAGGCACAGACTAGACTGCCTCTGTGATGTAGCAGTTCAAACTGTCAGGACTTCATTTTTCAGGCCAAAATTAATCTCACGGGCAGTTTTCCCAAGCAGAGCCATATGACTCGTGGTTGCTTTCCAGCATAGTTCAGAGAATACCCATAGGCTCAGACAGTCCAGTGAAACCTGCTCATTCCTAATTGAGGTATCCTGTCTAACTTGCAGGCTAAATGGCTTCTTCAACTATGTTACATAAAGTGACCATATCTTCTAGAAACCACAATAAAATCTGACAAAGAGAGGTACGCCAGCTTCTAGCGGCCCCTGGTAGGATGGATAAATGATGCAGGCTTCTCACTCCTAGCCCCTGTACAGTAGATTTTCACCTACTCTCACACCTCACCTCCCACTTCACACTGGTCCTGTCCTTCTCACTTTGGGAAGTCCTTTCACAGGACTGCAAGAATTGTTCTCAGTTCATCACATTGACACTATAAAATGGTTAAGGGAAGCAGGGGAGAAGAGGATGGTGACATAGACAGATAAAAACTACGTAACTCACAAGTCACACCTCAGTGCTTCCACTGGGATATGCCTGGGCATCCCTTCCTGCTCCACACAGCGCAGCATTATTCCCTTTTATCTCCTTCCAGGCTTTTTAGCTGATTCATCCAAATATCACTATCTTCCAGAATAAGCTGGTCATGTAGAAGTCATAGTCAATTTAATATTAACCTAGTCACACTCACAAAAAAGCCTCTGCCCTCTCTCCTGTATTGAATTCCCTGAACACTTTTCTTTTGCTCGTAAACAGAAATGCAGCAAACCTCACGTAACTTTAAAAATGAATCTTACTTGAATTCAGCTAAGGTGACTTTTTGAGACAAAAAAAAACCAAACACCATCTCCCAGGTCTCCTCTTCCATGGGGAGGTCTGATAGACAGCAGCCCTTTTGAGCTTTAAATACTGAATTGTTCAGCTAGCAGTTAGAGGCAAGAGGCTTAACACAGATATGTTTCTCTCCATGTTGTTCTGATTTCAGCTAGATAAATCTAAGTATGTGCACAACAGATAATTAAAACTGGCTCTTGTGAGATGTGGACCTTGTCAGATTTGGGCTCTCCTTTTTTGGGGAAGGGTCATTAATAATTTTCTGATGTGTATGGCCTGTGCACTTCTCCCTTACACCTAAAACACCACAGACCTAATATTTGTGCATTTAATATGTAATGATTGACAAAAAGCAACCTGGATCAACTGCCTAGAGTTCATCTTTCAGTGACAATTACCAAGGCAAGAATGATGAAAGGAGTTTAACATTAAAGTGTGGTAGCTGGAACATCTCCTCTTGTGCACACAGACCAACTGGCAGTAATGAAAGACACCATGTCTTCCAAGGATTGTTGTGCATTGTATTATTATTATAGTAGTTATTAATAATTTTATATAATATATAATATGAATTATATTTAATGTTATATAAAATAATTTGTACTCGCATATCATATTTCATCTAATATCTTCAAGCATTTTATAATTCTAGCTACATTTTAGGGCACTAGATCAATGACAGTATTAGTAATACATTATTTTATAGGCTAAGAAATGGAGATTTAACTTAACAGAACAAACCATAGGCTATGCAGCATCAAAATCTTCTAAACTTACTTGCACTGTGAGAGGAGAAGACAACACTTTCTCTAAGTCTAGATGTTGTCTACATTGTACTGCTTATTTTAATTAGAGAGATCATGGACATGGACAAAGGAAATAAAGCCTATTCTAAAAAAGGTTGAGTGTAACTCTTGTGATATTGTTCTGAAAGTGGTGAGGAACTGTAAAAATACAGTGATTTACCAAACTTATGTAATGTAAATTCCAGATGCTTGTCATGTGAACAGTCTTTTATGTCAAACATACATATGTAATATTTTCCTTGATTCAAACAGATTCCACACTGTAGCCTGCATTTTTGTTTTTAAAATCAAAGAAAAAATTTGATATGACCACAAATCTTTCATATGTTGAATCAAATTAATAATTATTATCAGACATGTTAAATGAGCAAATGTGTTAATAATAAATCTGCTGTGCACAAATGTATGTCATTTTCTCAGATACTGTAAGAGTTATTTATAGTAAAATAAAAGCCAATTCTTGCTAAAAGCTTTGACAAGTTGACTGATTAAGTGTACACAGAAGAAAAGCACTGAAGGACCTCTGTACTCGATATTTCTCAGTAGAAAATTTACCTTTCCTTTGGACTTGTCTGCCAGTTATACTTTTCCACCACTTTGGTTCTACCATAGGAAACCTCATCTCCATCCATTTTATCAGGAACAACTTTATCGTAACACTACAGAAACCCTTTTTTATGATCATGGAGTCAAATTATAAGTTGGTAGTAATAAAAGATTTGTCTAAGTAGGACCTTGGTGAGGCCAGGACTTTGGATATGGCCCAGTTTCTTTTAGTAATTAATAAAGTATCATAGCTACAGTACTTATGTACAAAAAAGTCAGCAGGCATCAGCACGCAGCTGTGTGGAGAAGAGGATGGGGGAGAATCAGTACTGGCAGTACTCATTTTCCATCCCTCTGGCCTTGATTCAGCAAAGCACTTAACCATATGTTTAATTTTAGGTGCATGAGTAATCCCATCTCTGCAAAGCAAAGCGTGTGTTTCGTTCTCACTGACTTTAATGGGACTACTCACGGACCTGTCAAATCTCACGTGCTGTGTGTGACACTTTCACAACTGCTTCCACCTCACTCACCCCTGCAGCACGGCCTTTGGTCCGAGTCTCTGCAAAACGTCCAAGCCTCTCTTGCTCTGCGACCCCATGAGCCTTATGACCTTGTTCCACCTAATAGTGCTCTGGTAGCTGTATCTGGCTTGTGGGAAAAAGGACTGGGAGTAACTGGGAACCATGTTATTTATTCAGAGCATTCCCATACCAACACTGACCTAATTTTATTACCCAGCTTGTGGAGTCACGCTCAAGCACTTTGCTCAGTCAGGTTCTGTCATTTTAATTAGCTGAGAATATTTCTGGTACAGATATTCCTTGATACATCAACTATCCCAAGGTTGGATAAATATGGATTGCTGAGGGACAGGACATCTCCTGCTCAGGAAGTATGCTAAGAGCAAAGTAGGTGAACGACTAAGTTCCAGATCCACAGTTCTGCAAGTCCTATTGAAGAGTCTAATTCTGCAGTCATGGAAGTCAGTGGATATATTTCCACTAGTAATGGGATCAAAGTAGTAGGCCCTCATTCAGCTAAACACATAAGCAGATGCTTACTTTAAGAACAAGATTAAGTCTCTTTGAACTCACTGGGAATGAAACACATGCTTAAATACTTCAGCGAATCAGGGACCTATTCCAGCTTTGGATCCACAGCTCTGGAAGGTATCTACAGAGGCAGTCCAGCAATTTCCTGTCGCTGCCTACATATCTGGCTGCAGTTTATGTGCTGCTTATTTTGGTAAATATAATATTTTTCCCACTTAAGAATCATCTTTTCCTTTAATATGCAAGTCACTGAAAGTACATAATTGTTGCTGGACTGATGTTTTGAACTGATTGTACGCATGCAACTTGAAGCTTTTTTATTCTCCTGCAGTCTTTCTTTAGATTTTTGCTCTGGCCCATTGACTGAATCATGACAAATGATTTCTTGAGCATGCTGACTGCATTCAGCTCTGGTGACATTTCCAAAAGCCTACTTGTGATGGCTGATTTCATTTTCAAAACTTGCAGGGGTTATTTATGGGAAAACAAAAGCCCTTCAACAGATACTTTACAATGCATTTGGCTAGTTAGTTCATTTACTGTGCTAAAGGGGAAAACACTCAGCAGCAATTTCTGCATATGTTCTCTTATGAAATACTACATTTGGTTTTGAGTCATCTGCTTATCAATCTTCCATGCCAAATTGGCTTTAGAGGTAAAGACTAAAATCTTTACCACAGCTATTACGCAGTGCCAGTCAGAAAAGAGCTAGCATGGGATGCATAATTTGGCAGTCTGCTGCCATTGAAGGAGGCGCTTTTCTCCCATCAGAATCAAAAGTAGACTTTTTGACTAGAGTCTGGGGGGCCCTTGAAGTGTCCAGGATCAACAGTCACAAAAGCTGCTCTCTGTTGAATCAAGCCTAGTGTGCATTATTCCAATGTCAGATGTTTAGAAGTGCAAAACTGTACCTAGTACACTGAAAAACCTTTCCTTCACTTGCACACAGTTGGAGAATATCTTGACATTGAAATTAGATCTCTTGATCAACATAAAAAATACTTGACATATTGTTTGGAAAGTTATTGTGTATGGACATAAGTTGCAATTGCTTAATGTAAATGTAAGGAGTATTTTCAAAGTTGATAAGAACTCAAGTTTTGTATAAAACCTCTATAAAAAAAAGTTGACTACTAGGCATAGAAAAGGCACTGAAAATTAAGGATGGATGAGATCATTTCATTTCAAGCACTGCATTTTTGGTTTGAAAGTTTCAGCCTTCACAGGGTTTCTTGTTCAGCTTATTAAAGTTTGTGGGTATAAAAGGAGCAGAGACTAGCAGAAATTAAGAAAATTATCCCAAAAAGTACGTTGTGTACTATATGTGGAGCCATACACTTGTCCATACCAGCCTAGCCGGGGCATGTGTCCTTCCTCTAACAAAACAGAAGTACATTTTATATAAAGAAAGGGAGTTTTTCAGCAGAAACTTTCTTCCCTCAAAAAATGTTTCAGCTATTAAAGAAAAGGTTTATAAATATAAACAAATTCTGCAAGCCCAACAACTCCACTGTGAGATAATTATACTGAGGACAAGAAAAAGCTATTTATAATGCTTAAACATAAAAAGGCTAAAAACTGGTGAACAGTTTTTTGATAAAATGTGAATAAAAGCTCACAACAGCAAAGCCACAAGTCAGAGCTCTGTTTTCAGAGGTAATATACATTTGAACCCTTATGCGGAAGTTGCAACAATATTTGCATGCCTCATAGTCTGTAATATTAAAAGGAATTGGGCATCTGAATACTTCAAAATTATCATTCAAGATTCAAAGAGTTAGCAATACTTAAATTACATTGTCAAAGTTAAGGCTGGGCTGCCCACTAAACTTTGACAGATGCTCTCTGTGATCCCACCACCACCCTCCCAGGGTAGGATAACAGGGGAACTAAGGAGAGAGATTTTGAGGCTGAAAAAACTTGGACCCATTTAATAAAAAAAAAGGTATACTAACAATAACAACAAAGACATCAATCTATACATAGATATACATATACAAGCAAGCAAACATGCTCAAAGATATAAGAAGATATGTTAATACGGGACTCACTCCTTCCAGGTGACAACAAGATCCCAAGCGGGAAAAGTAAATGTTCCAGACTGGATTCAGCAGCAGACAGGAGCACCTGAGACCAAAGTTTTGATGATAGCCCCCCCACCAAAAAAAACCCAAACCAGGAAAGGAGCTGTGCTGCCCCATCCGCTGGGAAGGACAACCTGTTCCATCAGACAGTGCTGCTCTGTAGCATGAAAACAGAAGGCAAGAACACCAGCAGCATAGGGAAGGATAGCAAACCAACAGTAAGCCCAACACAACAAACACAAAGAGTCCCACAGCTCTTCTTAAGGACCCTTATATAGTGAGCACCATGGGAAGGAACACCATGATTGGTCCATTTGGGTCACTTGACCCATCCTCTCCTCCCCATAGGCACAGCTGCCCCTCATCTCCCACTGTGATTATCACCTGTGTCAAGCAGCCCCAGAAAACTTTTTCCTGGTGCTCTCAAACCAGGGCACAGTTTAAATTATTTTATATGGACACTTTCAAATAAGAATTTCAGGTTCCTCTGTTACTCATTTAGGTACCTTTTAAAACAGTGTTTGATTAGTATTTTTTTTCCATTATTCTTATGTAGATTTTCACATTAACTGACCTTTATCTTCAATAAATACAGATTTTATCAATTCTGAAGATGTGAGAATGTCTCATTTGTCCTTACCAGGTTCAGGGCCAGCTTTGGGTATAGACAAGAAAGGCAGTTCCCTAGTGTATCAGAACCTTTATTGCACCTTTGCTAGAGGGCCTATATTGGCTGTTCTAGAGGCAGGTGCAATATAAACCACCACTTCATGGAGAATCAATTTTTTGCCTCCTCACCCCATTTCTCCCTGGCAGCAGCAGCAACAGGAAACCTTGTTGTCCAGGTGTTTTGTTTCAGTGTTTTATTTGGGGTCTGTGAAGGCTGATGGTCTGAGGGTGAAAGTGTATTATTGAAACAAATGAAAAAGGAAGAAAGATCTCTGAAGAAAGGCCAGCTGAAAGACAGGGAGAGATCCACGGTTTTGCCCCAAGTGTCCTAGGATATCCCAAATTACCCTAACTGCTCCCCTCCCCTTGGTATGTCTATGCCAATACACGTCATGCATATACTGAGCTCATTCTCAACTCACAGGCTTTGTTTAGAGAAAGCTGGCAGGACTGGGAATATCTTGTTTTAAATTGCCTTGTGGTAGAGGATGATATAGTGTGAATACCAGAGGAGAGGGCTTTCCAAAAGTGCACTGAGTTAAGAGACACAGACATGTTGTCAAATGCAAAGTTTTTTACTGTCTCCTTATGAAAAAAAGCTGTTGGCAATATGCAGGCCCTGAAAGCTCGACCAAAAAAAACAATAATACATAGACCCTCTGGCCACAGAATGCTCTGTGAAATATAGAGAATATAAATTCTACCATTCCTTCTTGTGCTAGGCAAAATTCTTCAGCATCCATCATATACAGGGAACATAAAGACAGAGCCTTTCGTCTTACTCTTTAATATGACAAATAAAAAGCGTGCTTAAAGCACTAAGATTTCTTTGGAAACAAAACAAAACTTCGTAAGTAACTGGAGTCTACTATCTCCTTCAGGGCAGGACTGAAGATTCAGGAATGAGGACTGCATACCCTCTAAAATTTAACCTTCAATGCCTAGGACTTCAGTTTGAGATTTTCAAGCAATGGATACATCCACACTTACCCCATCACTGTGGCGTGCCCCCTGCCCAGTTTGGACACTTGTAGCAGTGCAATATGTACGGCTGCTCACTTAAAGTCTGTAGGTGCAGGATGGTGAGAATCTAGGGAGCAGAGAAGACAGCTGAGGAGCACCCTCATAAGCATGCGGAGAAGGTATTGCAGGCACTGTAGTAAGGACAGAAAAATGTGGTTGTAAAGATGCAAAGGTTTTCACAGTTTTAGATGATCATTAACCACTTGTGACAGGAAAAACTAATCATTCTCAATGAAATATACGCTAACTGACCTGGCACCTCCATCACAAAGAAGACCTATATGCCACAGCGAAAGTTCTCAGACCTCTTCCTCGCTACATAGCCAGGTATTTTCTTTCCTTCTCCATGGTCCTCTGTCTGAGGAAGTCCAGAACAGGCCTAAGAGTGGATTCCATTTGGAGCAGATTCTGAGCAGAGAATAAATACCACAAGTCTATATTTGCAGACTCTTTGGACCTCTTAGTCTTTATAGAATATAGCCTGTTTATCCACTTCCCTTGAAGTCTTTCCTCTGGACAAGACATGTGAATTGATATCCCTATGCTAAACATGTTCATCCAGGAAGTAACATCTGAAAGAAACATTTGATTTCTGTGCTGATCTCTGCACATGTTGACTAGATCGAAAAAGGAGAGTGATCAGCTCTGATAAGAGGGGGCATGGAGTTGGATCATAGTGAATGATCTCTAGACTTAAGTAGTTTTTCTGGTGAAGGTGGTGGTGGGGACTGGTGGAAGGGGGAGAAGAAAGAAATATTGGGCTTTGTGCATAAGGAGGAGACCGACAGGCTGTCTCATTGGCGTACAACTGGCTGCTTATGGCTCCATCATACTTCTCTTTCTCCAGAGTGTGCAGCCAAGTCAGGTTTTGCCAGACTTCTTAGTTGTTGTACTGCCAGAATGATTATGAGACCTGGTTTTCCAGACCAGGCTTGGTGTACCCTCTTCATTTACAGTAATGCTGCTCTGGCATTTTATGCCCTCACTGCAGCTCCCATGGTGTGAGAGCTGGGTGTGTTTTAATGAGTCTCAGCCTCATTACAAGCTTTTAGGAATGTGCAGGAACCACTGAAGTTCCTGCTACGTGAAACATTTTCCTATGTCCCTGCCCAGAAGTGGGCGAATATCTGGATAGCAGAGACAGTCTGTTCAGTCAGAGTGTTGGGCTCTTGAGTCCTTTAATGGAGGGTGGACCCTTCCAGCTGTGGCACAGAGCAATGATAGGAATTGATGTGTCGGGTCATTTGTATGCTCAATAAGGACTCTCCCTGTCTGTCTTGGGCAGCTCCTTGTCAGGACTTTGTCCTTAGCTTGGACGTCAGCTTCTTACAGGAGATGCTACCCTCTATGCACCATTCTCCCATGGGAGCAACCTTCCTATAGACTAAGAGACATGGAAGAACCAGTTAGGATAGTCCTGTGAGGGAACTAAGCAGGTGGATAGGTATGAAGGTCTGTCCTGGAGCCTGGAGATGGACATCTGGATGTCCAAGTCCTGTTAGAGCTTAGGGCAAAACTCAGGACTGCTAGTAGTGCCAAAGGGTGCGAGCAGCTGCCTCAGCACATCACTTCTGCCTTGCCACTGCAGCCACTCAAACTTAGAATCATAGAATCGTTTAGGTTGGAAAAAACCAATCATTGAGTCCAGCTGTTAACCCAGCAATGCCACATCCACCACCAAGCTATGTCCCTAAACACTTCATCTACACATCTGTTACATACCTCCAGGGATGGAGACTCAACCACTCCCGTGGGCAGCCTGTTCCAATGCTTAACAACCTTTTTAGTGAAAAAACTTTTCCTAATATTTCCCCTGGTGCAACTTGAGGCCATTTCCTCTTGTCCTATCACTTGTTACTTGGGAGAAGAGACTGACCCCTACCTTCCTACAACCTCCTTTTAGTTAGTTGTAAAAAGTGATAAAGCCTCCCCTCAGCCTCCTTTTATCCAGGCTTAACAACTGCAGTTTCCTCAGCTGCTCCTTGTAAGTAAGACTTGTTCTCAAGACCCTTCACCAGCTTCATTGCCCTTCTTTGGACATGCTCCAGTATCTCAACGTGTTTTTTTGTAGTGAGGGGCCCAAAACTGAACACAGGATTCAAAGTATGGCCTCACCAGTGACAAGTACAGGGAGACGATTACTTCCCTGGTCCTGCTGGCCACACTATTTTTGATACAGACCAAGATGTTATTGGCCTTCTTGGCCACCTGGACACACTGTTGATTCATGTTCAGTTGGCTCTCAGCAAACTTGGCATTGGTAAGGACAGTAAAAGATGAACTAGAGCTTTGGGGACAAGGAGTCCTATGTCAGTTTGGTCAGATACTGTTCTTAAAACATACTTTTAAAAAAATCTACAATAAATTAAAACCCTTACCATGTACTCCTATACTGACAATCCTGACTGGTAAGACAAGTGGGTCACTGGTTCTTCCAATGGGTTTCTCGCAGAGCTGGAAAAGGGATGAATCTGGTAGCCCTGACAAAGAATGTCTGTAGTTGATGACGGAGGAGGAAGATCCCTGCTTGCTGCAGACGGAGAATGAAAGTGATCTAATGGGTCAGGGAAAATCCAGGTTCATCTGCAGATGATTACTAGGCAGATATTTTGCATCCAATAGGTACAAATAGTTGATCAGAAGGTGAATCCAGCTCAGGAGTTCACAGAAAGAGAGTCTGTGACTGTGCAAAAATTAGGCTAATGCCTAATTATTGCAAGACACCTCAGTCTGTACCCTTGCCCAAAGAGGTCCTCGATGAAGACCCCACACTAGTAATCCCTGTAAAAATAATGGTGGGTATCAGAGGTAGGGACAATGAATTAATCAGAAGTATTTTATTGACAGATTTAGCCTTTATATGATGCTAACCAAGACAGCTGTCAATCAAATAAGAATGTTATTGATGTATTATATTTCATTATATAATGCATAAGGTGTTATTGGTGTGACTTCAGAAGGTTGAAAGTAAGAAATGCAGCCTAAAGCCAGTAATGTGCAAAATAAGCTATATAAAGAAATACATTCAAAATGCTAATCAAGGGGCTTTGGGAACTGGGGACAAAGACAAAAAGACAGATGGAAAAGAAAAAAGATAATCCTCTGCGATCTCATTGTGTGCCCTAGAGTCTAGTTATAAGAAATAAAAAAGCGAAGTCTTAAGAGAGAGATGTATCAAGGCTAAGGCATACCTGCCAAGTACAGAAGCAGGAAAGAGCTGCAAGTCATCCGGAATAGAGCTATACAAAATTATCTGCTCTCCTAGGAAACTGACTGAAACAGCTCCCCACTAATCTACACAGTCTACTACTGTCACAGGTGGTCACATAGTGGTTTTTTGTCCAAAAATGGTTTTGAGTCAATTTTGATGACAGCATCAAAACCCATTGGCAGTAAACCTGAAGGCATGGTGCACAAGTCCCTCTTGGCCTTTCAGTGCACAGATGATTTCCTGATGATCATACCCCTAATTGGCCAAAGTTGGTAGATGTACAAAGTCAGTGCTTAACAGCAGTGCAGCTAGACTCCTGCCTTCCCTTTCCCCCAGGCAAAGATATTCAAGTCACTGAAAAAGGAAGGAGCACAGAAGTCTCCCAAGAGCAAAAAAGACTTTAAGGTGGAACAGAAGCAGGGCTACAGTTATTAATATGTCTAGAAAGATATAGATAATGGGTCTTGGTAGCTTAAACCCATTCTCAAGTTCTGAGATTTTAGTGCAGATATGATTCTGGGACTGTGTCTTTCCTGAATAGCTTGGGCTAAAGTTTCTGAGGGACGTGAACCTTAATCCATCCCACTTTTGCAGTTTGATGACCCACATGGCATCCTTGTCTCTAAACTAGAGAGACGTAGATTTGATGGATGGACCACTTGCTGGGTAAGTAATTGGCTGGATGGTTGCACTCAAAGGATTGCAGTCAATGGCTCGGTGTTCAAG
Source organism: Apaloderma vittatum (assembly GCF_000703405.1). Lineage (NCBI taxonomy): Eukaryota > Metazoa > Chordata > Aves > Trogoniformes > Trogonidae > Apaloderma > Apaloderma vittatum. The sequence goes on from NW_009733445.1 coordinate 26,228, forward strand.
TGAAGGCCAGTGATGAGTGTTGTTCCTAAAAGGTTGGCGCTGGAATCAGTGCTATTTAATTTCTTTGTCAGTGACATGGACAGTGGGATCTAGTGCACTCTCAGCAAGTTTGCTGACAAAACCAAGCTGTGTGGTACAGTTGGCATACGCTGGAGGGGAGCGATGACAGACTTGGGAGTTGGGCCTGTGCAAACCTCATGAAGTTCAACAAAGCAAAGTGCAAGGTCCTGCACCTGGGTTGGGGCAATCCCAAGCACAGGTATAGGCCGGGCAATGAGTGACTTGAAAGCAGCCTCACAGACAAGGGTATGGGTTGATAAGGCGTATGGGTTGATAAGAGGCTCAACATGACCTGGCAATGGGCATTTGCAGGCCAGAAAGACAACTGTATCCTGGGCTGCATCAAGTGTGACCAGGAGGACAAGGTAGGTGATTGTCTCCTTGTATTCTATTCCCATTAGACCCCACCTGGAGTACTGTGTCCAGGTCTGTGGCCCTCAACAAAAGAAGCACATGGACCTGTTGGAGCTTGTCCAGAGGAGGGACACAAAGATGATCAGAGGGCTAGAGCACCTGCACTATGAGGACAGGCTGAGAGAGTTGGAGTTGTTCATCCTGGAGAAGAGAAAGCTCCAGGGAGACCTTACAGTGGCCTTCTAGCACTTCGAGGGGGCCTACACAAAAGCTGGCAAGGGACTTTTTACAAGAGCGTGTAGTGATAGGACAAAGGGTAATCGTTTCAAACTGAAAGAGGGTAGACTTAGATTAGATGTAAGCGAGTTCTTCACTGTGAGGGTGGTGAGGCACTGGAATAGATTGCTCAGAGAAGTTGTGGAAGCCCCCTCCCTGGAAGTATTCAAGGCAGCACTGGACAGGGCTTTGAGCAACCTGATGCAGGGGAAAGTGTCCTTGCCCATGGCAGGGGGGTTTAAACTATGTGACTGTTAAGGTCATTTCCAACCCAACCCTATGGTTCCTTACAGAGGTGTAACTGTAGCTCTGCAATACCTGGACAACGCAGATTTGCAATGCCTCTGTGACAGACCGACTTTCTGATGCTCATTGAGGTTGCAGAGCTCTCCAATACTTCCCACTGTAATTCTTTTCTCTATAGAATAGTATTATTCTCTACTACGTCAATTGCCTGAGGCTATGCAGGCTGAAAACACAAGACTGCCCTTTGTGCAAGGAAAAACAAAAATGAAAGAGGAAATTTTTAAGACAGTTCTTTCACTGTTGATTCTCTTATAACAGTTTCTTGACAAACCATAAATGACCATGAATGCTGGAGACCTGAGATGTGCACATCTACATTGGCATCACAGATGAGACTGCAATATAACAACGAGGTAGGCAAGCTAACTTTAAATTAAATAGTTCAGATACTGGAGTAGCATTGAGAGTGAAGCATCATCAGCTTCCAAACAAATCCTTAGTCAAGAACCACCAAGGGAGGTTAGAATAAAATTAGCATAATAGACCAGTTTTGCATCTAAGTTGCTTTCCTTTATTATTTCTTCACGTTACAGACTTATGTATATAAAACGACATGCTCACTTTTGCTCTTCTTTGTTCACAATTTCCAAATGAATAATACTAATTTACATTCATTAGAGATGCAACCTAGTTTTCTAACCTTTATTTTTCAACAGTCAGTGGAGCTACTTCAGTGTAGCTAAAGGATGGATTTTCAAGGGGACCTATGGGGCTATTCTCCCTGCCTCTGAAGTCCTTTCCCTGCTTCTTTGCCATGGCCTTCTCACTAGCCCCTTAAAGCTGCTTTCTGTAGTCCTAAGAGAGATGCCAGATCTGTGCCTAAGGAAATCTGTTGGTCTGTGGCTGGTATAACCCAGTCATGGCTGGTACTACCCAGCCATGGTTGGTACTGCATTGCAGAGTCACAGTATCAAGTCGTGTCACCCATGTCAGATCAGTCTGTGTTGTCCAGAGTGGTGTCAGCCCTTGTCACTTTGTGGTTTTTCCCATAACTAAGGCTTTCAACTGAGAACACAGAACAGACTTGAACACTGAGAACAAAGCACATTTGTTTCATTATATATAAATAGTGTCGTATGTAATAACCAGATAATGGGCATAACAATAACATGAATATCATTTGAGAAACTAATTTTTCAGCCCAGCTGTGTACTTTACATAGTTCAGTCATTTTACTAAATTTTTATAGGATTATTATTAATTTGTCATTTCTTAAGATGACTGCAATGGCATGGGAGTGAATATCTAGGTCAGGATCAGGTTAGAAGATACTCATTCTCCAGACACTATGAGAGAGTGACTGCAGTCACACTTCGCAAATAATGCAGCCCATGGCTTCCACAGACTATAGTATGATTTCACTGGGGAAGATGTGAATAAATGCCTCAGACTACTCTTCAGATATTCAGAAAAGGATGATGTGTGCAGCTTATCTAAGTTTAGCTCCTTGCTCTCCAGGATCTCTATTGCACGTAGAAAGGGGCATGTGGTCATAAATGCAGTTCCACATATACTTTCCTTTCCTGCCGTTGTTCAAAATACCTGTGCTGTGTTCTGCTCCTCAGTGGGAAAGGCTCACCTCAGGAAATGTCTGAATTCAGCCAAATAGAAACCAAAATGGGAGTGGAAATCAGGTCTATGTCAAGGAACTTTTCAACTGTCTTTCCTGTGGCTCATCAGGATGACAACCAAAAATTTAGAATAAAGATTGAGTAAGATAATCACAGAAACTTTATAAGGTCTATTAACACAGCAGCTCAGTCAGATCTGCTGACATGAAACAGCTGGAGGTGCTGAAGCCCTTAATAAATGGACCCTCCTGATGAGATTTACAAGAGCTCTTGATCTGTCATCATGCTGGTTACATCTGTCACTTGCACCTGGTATGAATATCTCAGTTAGCTATCACATATCACTTTCATGTGGTCCAACAGGACAGCTGGAATTACTTCACCTTCAGGTTGAGGCCTCTAATAGCAAAATGGAGGCCTTTAGTAGTAAAACGTATTTTATAAGACTCATTTGTGCCATTTCTAGTGTTGTCTAGTGCTGGATTCTCCTAAAACAAAAGTAGGTCTGCAATGGTCTCATCTGATGGAGATGCTCAGCTCACACCAATAATTTTAAAATCGACCTGTGCTTCTTTCCTCCCTTTCACAGGCTGTCACTTTGAGAGTTCGTTCTAGGAAACATTATCCTCTGGGGACCTATTTCAGCCATTATCTGAAACTTTTATTTTGATTTAAGCATTTTGTATTGTGGGCCATTGTAGCATTTCACAGGAGGCTATTCCTTTACAGATGTTAAGCTAGATTCACATATGACCTGAGATTTCCATTATATGCTGTTTCTTTAGTCTGATGTTCCTGTCACTACAAATGCATGTTTGCTAAGGTGCTTTTATCACATACCAGTATCTTGAAGCAAAAAAACACACGTTATTTCAAAACCCTATCTCAGCCTGTGTCAGCTTGGTCCCCATCTTCAGCAACAAAGACTATCAATGTCTTTGTGAAAGTCAGGAGACTGATGAAGTGTGTCTCGCTCAGAGATGACCTAAAGGAGAGCAGTGCAGAGAGGAGCAGTTGTATAAATTAATCAAGACCAGTAGTTAGCACCATTGGCGAAACTTTCTGCAAATGGAACAGCATACAATTGTCAACATGGCCCAAGATTTGGGCCTCTCTGTTTCAAGGCTTTTACACACTTTTATACACTTTTTTTTGAGAGCTTCTCCACAAACACTGTCCGGCTTGTTATAATGGAAAAATACTGTGAACTGCTCACTTTAATATAAGCCGAATTAAAATGAAGAACCTTTGGTTTTCACATATAAAAATAATGGTCTTAGTCTCTAAATCATAATTTCTCGCAGAAGTTATTTGCTGGATTGTATGATATAACTGATTTTTAACACTTGATGTAGATCCTCAAAAACTAACCTTTGCAAATTTTCAGCAAGTCTCCCAGCCTGTGATTTTGGGAGAATGACGAAGTTGTGATTCACTCCCTAGGTTTATGAAGCACTTACTGTTTAACATAACAAAGTCACCAGGCATGTCACTTTTAATCAAATAATCAATGCAATTACCTATAAAGTGCAAATGATGGATTAAATCACTTTCACATTTCTTCACTTTCCTTTGAAAGTTACATTTCACATATAATATTTACATCCATGCAAAAAATGCTATTATCTAAGTTCATCTCCTTACTCTCCAGAATCACTGTTGCATATAGAAAGGGGCACACGGTCATAAATGCAGTTCCACATATACTTTCCATCTCTCTTCATTTAGATATATTCTAAGACATATTTTTTCTGTGTTATGTACTAGGTCAGAGTCTAATAGCAAAAGCTTAAAAGCCTTATTCTTTCAGGTGAATAATGCCCTGCATGTTCTCTTTCCCATATTCTTATGCTCCTAATAATATTCCTTTCAATGCATGTTCCCTCAGCTCAAATTCCTGATTCAGCCCTCCATGTAGTACTGTGACACCAGTCTGTGACAATGAAGTGCTGAATTTTTCCCCTCATACTGAGGTTTTTCTCTTATTGTTTTCCAGTTTGAATTATTTCAGTGTCTCCTGTCTTCCAGCACACTAGATTAGTGAAGTCAGAAAAGGGATTTAGGTGGTATTTTCACTTCTGTCATGCCTTGCATTTGCTTTTCTTCTTCTTTACTAGTCTTTTTCTCCTCTGACTGTCTCTCATGTCCATGCATTCAGATATTCATTTTATGCACAGAGTGAATCCTTCATTTTGCCCGGGTAAGCATAAAGAAGAGTTTGTGTCAATGAGAATAAAATCTCTGGTGAAAATGAAGTGCAGTGCAAACAGAATGGGAGGACGGGGAAACTGAAGAAAGGGGCAGCCTGAAGCAAAGGGTGAGCTGCAAAGGGAGGCCACGCTCCATGGGGGTCATGGTGCACACGGGCCAGGGCAGAGCAGGGACAACCAGAAAGGGCAAACGTGGCTAAGGCTCGAGGGCTTCTGCCCCTCGAAAAAAAAATGTTAGTGTCTGGAAAGAGCCCAAGGAAAAAGGTGGGATAGCTGGGGGAGGTGGGGAGAGGGAAGAGTGATGACAGCGGGCGCTAAAGCCCTTGGCTGCAGAAGAGCCTGACTAACACCTTCCATCTTCCCACTCACATGGGCTGATCCTGGCTCTCTCTTCCAGCTGGCCTTTTGCATTGGCCAGAAGTTTTACTGAGATGAGTAGTCTGCAGCTTAAGCCTTTTCATGAGTAATTTAAATTTAATTTTCAAGATGTCTCCCCCTTATCTCTCTCCAAAGAACATCCGCGAAAGAGTGAACAAACTCTTTGATGTACGTTTCATTAGGAAACCTACTCACCTCACAGCCAACATCAAAGGAAAACATCCATAAAAATACAAATGTCAGTGTAATGAGTCCCAACATGAGTGCATCAAGTAAGACAGCTTGGGCCACAGGTGAAGTAAACGAGGAAAAAGGAAGAGAGGGAGGTGTAATAAAGCACTCAGGAATACACAGAAAACAAGTGCAGCTGGAGAACCTGTGTGTAATAAGTCTTCATAAAAGGGGTATTGTGCAGCTTTACGGAGTGTTTCCAAAGCGTTTGGAAATGATATATGGTGAAATAGGAAGGAGGAAGAAGCATCCATGCTCAAAATGGTTATACAGCTGACAATGTTAGAACACTAATAATAATTGCAGGAAAAGAGGAAACACATAACCCCAGAATACCTAATTAAGAAATCTTAACAATGAAAAGTTAAAAGAAATTAGAATAATGTGTTTCATCTGAATAAAACAAAATATATTCACATACTAGAAACCCTAATAAGGGATTGTTAAACAGAGAGCCAGCCATGAGGCTATTCTTTCCACAGTCACCTGTCTTTTTGGTGTGTCACACTGAACTTCTCCAGAAAGTATATATAGCAATTTTTATATTGTCCTATTGAAAAGATGAAAAACTGATAACAGGCCACTTCTAAAATGAAACTATATGATATCAGTTTGTGGGGATCGAGCAAATGAAACAGAAGCACAGTTAGTGACAAATTGAAAGCATTATGAATAAGGCTGTAGTTGAAAAATATGCAAAACCAGTTGTAACACAAGAGCAAATTTACCCTGAAACTTTGTTGACTGCGTAAATCAGAAAGAGTATGCCAGCCTCCTTTCCTTCGACCATACTTTTATGTCGTGTCTCTTTTCTTCTAGTTCTTCATCACTAAAAGTGCTGTAGGTATCTCAACTGACGGCAGTTTTCTGCACTATAAACTGAATAGCGTGTAGGTTCTCTCTGTAGCCAGTGTAAATAAGTCACAACAAGCAAGTGTAATGATAATTATTATAAATTAATTAAGCTTTTAAACTTGGTCTAAATTTTGCATGTGAAAGACAAAATACAAACAGACAAATAAAGACTACCCTTTTTACTGAGCTGAGTACGAGTGGTCACTTACTAAAGCAACGTGTTCAACAGCTCGTGCTGAACTAGTAAGTCTGGGAAACTTGAAGAAAAGCATATTTTCCCAAACCCTCACAAATCTAGTTAACTTGTTAAAATGCTTTCTATAAATATGTATAGCTCCTTATCAAAGTGATTTTAAAGTGAAGGCATTCTCCAGAGAGAGAATGCCTTCAATATCTAAGCAGAAAAGTACTTATAGTCTAAGAGATTCCAACTTAAGAGCCTTTATCCATGGTTCCAGCTAGAGGATAACAGCTCTTCTGTTTGCAGTTTTCTTGCCGTAGAAACTCAATGGTGAAATGTGATGGCAGGGAGGGTGGTTCTGCTGTGGCAGAAAAGATTAAAATGTGAAAAGCATAACTATCCTGAAGTCTTTTGAAATCTGTATCTCTCAGATTTCTTTGTACTATTGCCAGGAGATACTTCCCTGACTTTGACACAGGATTCAAATGATGCTTTGGCTCATGCTTTTTAGGGCTCACACTAAATGCAGTGTAACTTCTCTTAGAGTGATACTGATGGGAAATCAGTACAAAAATCTGTCTTCTGGGAAGTATTGCATTCCAGCTTTAGAACATTGCTGGCTGGTTTGTTCACTGTCTACAAGGAGAACATTTTTTCCAAACGCTGGCGCTATGGATAGCCAGGCTTTCTGATGGTGGGGTCACCTTGTCTTCAGCCACACTTTATGGGCTCCCAAAAGGGAAAAGGCACCTTTTGTGCCCAGTGAAGAGGTTTGTTTTTAATGACGTGAGTCCAAAGCACTGTGGAGGGGCTAAAGTTAATAGGATTTCAGGCCAATAAAGGAAACTCCAGAGCTATCTATTCAAGTCTCATTTAAATCTTACATTTCGTGTGTTTATCCCTGGGTCAAACCAAGTAACTGCAGCTTAACACAAGCTTAACTTCCATAAACCAATTTCTGTTGTGTTTACTACTTCTGTTTCCCTGTGGCTTGCTTCAGACCAAAAGAACCACAGAGTAAGAGCAGATTTCCATACGACTTTTGCCTCCCTTTCCTAACTAGAAGAAAATGTCATGAAGTGACAGACCTATCGAGAATCACAGATGAAGAGATAATATTTAAGTGTGGGTTAAAGAAGTGTTTCTCTTCTAGTTCTACTCATAGACTTCCCTAGCACTAGACCTACCTCTGTGAATCTGAATTAAAGTCCAGGGTCTTCAGGGAGTTCTTCCGTAATACAAGGAGTTTGTCTCCTATTTCATTTTGCAGAATTGTTTTATATTATCAGCAGAAAATGTAATAAGTGTGAAAGAGAGGAGCATTGTAGGGCATGCAAACTTAGGACAAACATAGCAAATATATACATATTTATCTTTGTGTTTCTATTAATCTATATAGAACTAGAGAGATCATCTAAGTATGTCCCATAGAAATGGACGTGGAAGAAATCTCCATCAAAATCAAAATCAGTTGACAATAAGGGCACAGTCAAAAGATACATTCAAGATACAAGTTTCAAACAAGTGAATACATAGATATATAAGCCCTTTTCCTGTCTAATGCATATACATAATGTTGTCAAGAATACAGATTTTTTTCCCAAGGTCTAATGAACTGTAACAGTCATGAGACTAGGATCACACTGTTATTCTTCTTGCCTTGAGTAGCTAGATCATATAAAGGTTTCTCTGGGATATTTTCACTGAAGAAAACAAACTTATGATGGAAACAGATATTTCATTATAAACAACAGCCAGTAGCAAGGAACATGCTCTCCCCCAGGTTTGCTCAAAAGGGCAAACCCTCTTCTATTCCAGTTTTTCCTCAGAGGTCTGCACTTGAGCCTATTTCATCTTCAGATTTGACCTTTGACTGATTCTTTGGCATTTGTTATTCTTCTTTCTTCCTATTTGTCTCTGTCATCATAAAGATAGAGGCAGACAAACATGTGACAAACAGGTACGCAGAGCTGTATCTGTCCTGTGTCTGCCTTTTCTCCTTCTCCCTCCCACATTTCTTAAATTCAGGTTCCCCTGGTCCTGCCTAAAATAGTCATCCATTGTTTCTTCTTTTGTTAGAGGTTTCTCATTTACTCTGAAGGGTACACAGTTTTACTTCTTGAGTGTCTCAGCAAAGTAATGTGCTGCCCAGCATCTCTCAGCTCTGAATACAAGTCAGCCGTAACTTTGGGAATCTTAACTGAACTGTGGTTTCTGTCTGATGCTATTTTATTAAGATTATTAAGAATTATATTATTAAAATAAGCTTTGTTATGTCTTTAAAACAAATACATTAAATCTTACAGAAAAAGCTGGTTTAAGATAAAAATTATGTGATAATATTAAGATGAAGGTATTTCAATTAAAAAAAACCAGAAACCACCATGTCCTTATCTCATGTAAATGCTACATTGTGAAAATCCTCTCAGGCTTAGTCTGACTTAGCCTGTGTAACATTTCAGCTGTTACATTTCAACTGTAATAACAAGCAAAATGTAATCTTAACAGATCTTATCAAATCACCACAATCTTTCCACACTCAAGAACAAAATAACTCCTCATCAGTGTTAGGTACTCTATATGTAAGTGGTTCTTTCAGGGTTTGAGACTTCTGTCTTCCTTTTCTTTCCCTTTATGAAGCTACAAGAAGAGTATTTGAAAAAAACAATAAATATAGCCCAGTTTATGTTCCTAGGAGCCTAAGAACACTGTCTCCTTGTGGATTACAGCTGGCAGCTGCAAGGTGTAAAGTTTTACAATTTACAGTACTGGGATTTCTTCTTTTTAATCTCTGCTTCTCAAAAACCTTTTATTTTCTTGGTGATCTGTGAAGCTTTAGATTGTTAATTAAACAGAACGTTCTGCCTCAAATACTATAATGTATATGTGTGGACTAGAGAGAGTGTATAGTAAATGAATGCAGAATGCATTAATATTGTCTTGTTTAGGGAGAAAGGGTGAAACTACGGGAAATTTTAAATAGATACAGGAACTGTTATGATGAAGGAACTTAAATGATGAAGGATCATTTAAGATACGAATTAAACTTTTTCTCCATTTATAGAAAAATCCTGTTACAATCAGAATAGCATTAGCATGCACTTTTAGCAGAATAGACATATTTCTCCATTAAATTCTTTAGATTGATTTTAGATATCCTCAGAAATGGGTTCTACAATCTTTTAAAATACTAACTTTATCAGAAGGAGTAATTGAATTTCCATGGCATTCCAATGCATTTGTCCTGCTAGATTCATTATCTTTTCTTTTTCTTTTCCTGTTTTCTTTTAATGTTTTACAGCAACTGGACTACATCATTCCCTTCTGTGCAACAGTCCTCTGAAAAGAGTTGTAGAAGAAGTAGTCTTGGTGAGGACTTCTTTGTAGAGACGTGTGCTCTCCCACTGGAGGGCCCAGATTTTCTTCAGTTCAAAAAGGGCACTGCACTTCTAATTTGTTCAAATACTTAAACAGCTGACTTTGTCTATCCCTGCTTGCTTTGGCCTCAGGCAAGTCTTCTGGCTTATTGGCAACGTCGCTGTATTGTACCTGCTCTGTATGGGATTTCCTCTGGCTCTGCCTGACCCTAATAAAAGCCCAAAGAGGCAGAGCAGAAATAATAATACCAGAACCCTAAAGCAATTGTGGCTAGAATGGACGTTTGCCATTTCCCTAAGTCCCATCCAATTCACTCCTCCTTTGGCTGTCCTATCTTTCTTTAATCCCCATCTAGAAACCATGTCTCCCCCTGTCAACCCTGTCAGCAAACGAGAGTGTAGCACAACCTATCACTTAAGGAAACCTCTGTGTGCATCTCCCAAGTGCATACGGTAGGTATCCAGTCAGAGTTTCTCAGTGGAAAAACAGACGTGTGGCCCAATCCCCCCTTTGTTTTGTAGGAGAGAGATCTCTCTAGCTAATTTCTACAAGTCTAAACTGATTGTTAACAGACTTTGCGCTGATCCCAGCTTTACCTTCATTTAAAGGAATGTTTCAGCAGTGTGCAACCTGGGGTTACGGCAATGGCCAAACAAGAAACACTGGAGACAGGAGTTCAGAGAGGCTGGAAGCAAATTCACCATTTACAACGTTTTGGATCCTTCTGCTCTCAGCCACAAAGTAGATGTGAAACAGTCATTATCTTTGTTAAAACACATCACACACAAACCTTTTTTTCTAAAAAAACCCCAACCCAACATTCTCTAAACTTGCTGTGGCTGCTAATCTGAGAGTTAATCTCTGTGTCTCTGAAACCAGTCCATGAAGGCTCCTCACTGACCTGTGCTTGGTCGCTCCCTCTTCTCCTGTCTGACTGCTGTGCTTCTGCATCAGTGTCAAACCACAGAATAACCTAAGCACAGAATTTCAGCTGCACTTGCAATTTCCTCATCTTTATGAGATGAAGCTACACCTTAGCTCTAATTTAAAGCTAGATCTTCCTTCACTTTATGCTTGTTTAAAAGATAAATAGAGACACCTTCTCAATCAAAAGAATTAGAAGATATCACAGACAAAATGCTTCACTACAGTAATTTCAGAGAACATACAACTTGGATAACATAGTGTTAACATTTCCATGGCTATTGAATTTAAATTATTGAATTACCCTCTCCACAAAAACATAATGAAAACAATATATTGGACACTATACCTTAAAAACTGGCATAATGTCAAAATAAGGAATTATTACGTAACATAACATAAGACTACAGGAAATAAAATGCAGCTACACTGATTTAACCTTCCTTTTCTACTCACTGTTTCTTGAAATTGCTGGATTCTTTTCTCCTAATTTTAGACGAGAAATTCTTGCTATGCTCAAACTAGCTAAAAGTTACACAAAACTGTTGAGTATGTGTTTCAGTCCATTTACATGGTACCAAAAAAAATGTTCTAATGTTGAAATAATGACTCTGAAAGGAGAATAATAAAGGTTTGATATAAATGCATCATCCATGCAAGAAATAAGGTTGAAATTACAGTTCTGTTAAGTCAATAAAACTTCTATTGACTTTAGAGGAGCCAATACAACACCCTATTGATTTTATAAATAAACCTACATACTTTTGCCATTGTTATGGATGTGACACCATCAAAGCACAATTTACAATGGAAGGTATAAAGGCATAAATTTTACCTATGATTTGTAGATATATTAAAGTCCTACAGTTACAATTGTCCTTAGCCTGAGAACATTTCTTCTACAGACTGTCCGTGGAAATAGTCAAACACAGCTGAATACATCATGCTATCACCAGGAAGTTGTACACTGTTCAGAAGGCAAGATATAATAGAAGATATAAGATTTAAACTTTGAAAACATATGTGCTAACTAACATAGTTTACCCTCTCCTTCACTAGCTGGAAATCTGTACTTAGCATAATGCTAGTTCATATATTATTTGTAATTGTGCTCAGCATGGAGCTTGAGCTTTACTTTGGAGCCAAAACGAACACATTTGGCCTTCACTTTATTATTACTGAGTTTTAAAGCGCATGGATCAGTCATTTTACAATTTCTTTCAGAAGCACTGGATAATTACAGGGACTGGTATAGGATGATTAGTTAACCAGCGTAGTTTTCAAAAAAATTTCAAATTCATGACAAACGTCTTGAAATTATTATTAATTACAAATACTTTAATGTTTGTACTCTTTATCGTGAAGCTAGTTCTTGCTGGAGCACTTACAATGTTCCTCCCACTATATGTGGCCATTCGCTGCCCAGAACTCTTCAGAAGTTTAGATCAGTTTGAGCCAACCTTTCAGGCAATCGGTGCCCAGCTCCTAGATGAAGCCTTGGAGGTTGATGGAGCTTGGTGCATGGTGACCTCTGCTGCTTCTGCAGTGCTATAGTCATAGAAGGCTCAGTAAAAGAAGAGCAACTACACGTGTTTCAGTGTGGAACCATAGAGAACTTCTTCTGCATGCTAACTTTGACTACTTTGGGACAGTCTCAGATAACCAGCTGCACAGTAAGTCACTTGAGACTAGAAAAAAATAGTGCATATCAACGGGTGTGTTTCTTCCATAGATTTATAATGGTGCTATACAATTTCAGCTGAAATGCTATTTATTGTAACTCCAGATGTTTGGCTGCATCTATGGTTTACCAGATGAACGTTATGCATATTAATTGAAATATATTATATGTCATTTCATTTTGTGCAAAGAATTTATGTTGATTATTAATTTCTAAATTATAAATGCCAAGATTTATCATGCAAGAAGATATAGAAGCATGCTAGAAAGTACTTTCTCTGCTCAAAATGCTATCCACACCTAAACAGCAACTGGCAAATCCTCTATATAACCTTCACTTCACAATATTACCATGGAAATAAAACTGTATCAGTACAAAATTAAGACACCAAGGACTAATACAAAGCCTGACACAAAGTAAGGTGATGATTTCCGGTTCCATGACATATGCTTACACGTGTTCTGTTGCAACTTTCAGACTTTTTTTAAAAAAACCTCAAAAGACATCTATATTAAAAGATGGGAATACCCTAGTCAATATAAACAGTGCTCCCATTTTTACCTTCTTCCTAGAACAAAAGGTTTTTCCCAAGCTACCTTTGTTTTTTCTTGTCCAGTCAGTAAAGTTATTTATATCCTTTCCCAGAAGGTATGACGCCACACAATGTTGAGATTCAGTAGCTAGGACTGTGACATTCATCTGGGACCTTTTGATAGATTGAAGATTGAAAATATCTTCTCACATGTTGTATCTCTTCCAGGCACATTTTGTGTCATGCAAGGCCTGGGCAATGTCATTTGGTGTTGGTAGAGTCCTAGGAATAAAAAGAATTGAATAAAATTTGGGTTGGATCAAAATATTGTGAAGAATTCATGTTGCCTTTAAATTTCCATCTTTGGCATTTGCTAGCTTTCTTCTTCTACCTGTTCATTTCCCTTTTGAAGTGACAAAAAGGAGAATTAAAGTAGCCACGGAAAAAAAAAAAGAGAAAAAAACCGAGAACATTTCTAAATCCTGACATTCCCAGTCTGGCTGAGAGACTGAAGTGCATGAATATTTCTACAGCTTGGTTGCATGTTAGTCCTTCACCTGCATTTCATCTACTATAAAAATAGTCCTCAAGGATTACAACAAGAGCACCCCAAGATTCTTGTAAAACCCCAAAGGAGAGTTCAAGTCTGCAGCACCTCCAAAGAGCTAATAAATTGTGTCTGGAACAAAGCTACATCCTGTAAATGATTCCAGGCTGCACCATGGTTCCATAATGGAATACCAGCAAATGTAATCTTACCCACATATTTACAGTTGATGGTGTGTGCGATGACACAGTCTGCTCAAACTGTGCGTACTACGACATAACTGAGTGACCCAGGGCTGAGAGCGTAAAAAGGTGAAATTTCAAGGTACATACTGCAGAGTTTGCTTGTGGGTTTGTTAGTTAGTCTGTTGTGTTTTGCTTTCTTAAAAAGTAAATGTTCTCTATAGGGAAGAGATAAGGAAATACTGCCTTTAAAGAACCTTTAAGGAGGCTTTAGTGAAAGAGAGGAGGCTGAGGGGGACCTTATTGCTCTCTAAACTACCTGAAAGGCAGCTGTAATGAGACGAGTGTTGGCCTCTTCTCCGCAGTGAATAACGATAAGACAAGAGGGAACGGGTTCAAGTTGTGCGAGGGGAAGTTTAGATTGGATGTTAGGAACAACTTCTTCAGCGAAAGGGTGGTGAAGCATTGGAATGGGTTGCCGAGGGAGGTGGTGGAGTCACCATTCCTGGACGTGTTTAAGAAATGGTTGGATGTGGCACTTCAGGAGATGGTTTAGTGTTAGGGTGGTGTAGGGCTGTAGGTTGGACTCCATGATCTTAAAGGTCCTTTCCAACCTTTATGATTCTATGAGAGGAGTGTTTTTGCAGCACTTCTTTCTGCCCACAGTCGGGCATGCACAGGGTAAATCACACTGTGAGAGGCACAGGGGAGAAGCTCATGTCATACTGTTACAAAGGCTTACATCAAGATAACCCCTGAGCAACAACTGAAAATGAAATTTGATGAAAAAAGATTTAGTCAAACCTACTACAAATGTAGAGTATCGTTACTAGAGGATTGATAGCTTAACCAGGATATTAAGCGAAATTGTGTATGATGTTTATTGCCTTTGTCTTTCAGAATACAAGTCAAAGTTCTTCAGGGCTCTCCATGAAACACTCTACAAGTTACTGCACAAGCACTGCTCTGAGACACTGCAGTTACTTTTGATTATTAGTCTGCACTTAAATCTGGGGAAAAAAATCACAATAATACCCAATAATAAAACTCCCATAATACAAGTGTTCATAGTTAAACTCAGCTAAGAGATTTTCTTAAAGAGAATTTTAAGTCACTTTTTAAATAAAATCAATTTTAAAATTTTTTGTCAGAAAGACAGCAAAACTGTTCCTATTAATCTTCCCATACAGACTTTCTTATGCCGGCTACTGTTTAGGCAATGAATATTCATGAACATAAACATGATTTGTAACATCTGTATATCAGTGGTAGAGTGTTAGCAAGACATTTACACTCCTTTGTTTGGGACATATACATGTACACAAAAAAAGAAACTTTCCCTTATGATCTTCTCCAAAGATGATTTCTCAGTCCAAAGTCAGGCCTTAAAAAATTATAATGTATATCATATGATTCTGCAGGAACAGAAAGGGAAGCAGAGTGTATCTCAGTCCACAACCAAAGCCTTCCACCTTGCCAGAAAACAGCAATAAAAGTTAAGCTTGTGAATCCCTTTCACAGCCTTCACTTCTCTTAATAATAATAAAAAAAAGATATTAAAAGAAGTAGACTGCATCTGGATTTGTCAGTACATATAAAACCCCACTTTCTGACTTAAAATTCCCCTTCTATGTGGCATTTCTTTATTGCAGTTAGCCGAGCTGAGTTAGCTGAGTAGGCAGGGCTTGTCATGTGAGAAAGTCACACTGATTTACTCAACCATCCTTTCTTTACCAATCACTTGTAACCCATGTGAAGTCTATTATATCAGTGTCCCACTCCTTGTTTTGGTTTGTTTTAAATGAACTCAAAACTGTGAACTTAGTTCACCATTTTAAATTAAAGCCTACCCTTTTGTGACAGGTCCCACAGGTTTAAATTTGTACTTTCAGTTAAACTAAGAGCTTGTCTAAGCAGGAGGTTCCTTGAAGTAGAAATCTAATCTAAACCAATTAGTTAGTAGTAGGTAAGAAGGGTGGTGTGACACCTCACAGGGTTTGGTGTGTTTGGTGATGATGACAAATTCTTCTAATAAATACTGAGAAAACAACCACCTGTGACCTGACCACAGCACCTTTTTTGTTCCCAGCTAAGCCTCTCAGTCTTGTCAGCCTTTTTTTGCCAGTTTTATTCTTCCCAAACATAGATGTGCATACACATGGCTGAACATCTCATCTGCTGATGAGTTATGCAAAGCTACCTGTCCAGAACAGCAGAACAACATCTTGCTCCGTGACTTCAATGCACTTTCTTATCTTTCTTGTCTGGTCTTTTTGTAGTTATATTCCTCTGTGCTGTTTGCATGTAAGAGTATAAATAATTTTTATAAATCTTCTCCTCCAAGTTACCACTTCATTTTTTTTTCTGGAGGGTAAAATAGAAAGCAAAGAATTGCATATTCATGCACCACTTAAGTTTCATAAAGGGAAGTTAAACTGGTCCTGAGTAAGCTGCATGTCTGTTTCCTACTTCATATAGAATTCTTTACATGTAGGTCACCCAGTGGTTCAAATGAAGCTCTAATTTGTCTATTGAATTTTAGCAGTTCAATTGCTGGTGTGAAGTGAGTTGTTAATTAAAGGTCAGTCACTCAGCTGGCAATCTTTCCTGACTCGGAAGTGAGAGAGAATTCACAAATTCATGGAAACTGAAATGGAGTTATAAAATGCTGATGGCAGAGGCACAGAATTACAGAATAGTGAAACACTTCTTATCACTTGCCGTATAGAATGAAATACAGTGTTTGACACACCAGAAGACTTCCATGAGCCATTTAAAGTTTTACTGCAAAGGTATGTCTGTGTAATAAAAAATCTTCCTGTGATTCTTATGTTTAATTTTTTTAAACCAACCATGCCTTGTGTTATTGTGGTCTACAATGTGATTCTGCAGTTATCACATCCAATAGTCTTATTCAATTTCTTTGGAAAGAAAATTCTTTACTGACCATTAATCTTTACATGGTACCCGAAGAATTCCTCTTCTGGGGTGAGGGTTGTTGCCAACGTGCTGAAAAACTCCATAAAAAAAATTCACCTGTCATATTCTTAAATGTGAATCTGAGAAATCGTCATTTTCAGACTTCTCAGTCAGCAGGA
>NW_009733445.1:43022-43413 GCF_000703405.1 Apaloderma vittatum
CCATCTCGTCCTCTGTGTAGAAAAGATAGGTGTGCTTGAGTGGAATATTGCATCTTTTTCTGGCTCTTAAGTGTTGCTACATACTAGATGTAGATTCTTCGCTAGGTATAACTATCACAGAATCACAGAACGTTCAGGGTTGGAAGGGACCTCTAGAGATCACCTAGTCCAACCCTCCTGCCAGAGCAGGATTCCCTAGGGCAGCCACACAGGAACGCATCCAGGGAGGTTTTGAAAGTCTCTGGAGAAGGAGACTCCACAACTTCTCTGGGCAGCCTGTTCCAGGACTCCGTCACCCTCATAGTAAAGAAGTTTCTCCTCATGTTGAGGTGGAACTTCTTATGTTCTAGCTTAAATCTTTTATTTCTTGTTCTATTGTTGGGCACCACTG
>NW_009733446.1:0-5606 GCF_000703405.1 Apaloderma vittatum
GTAGAATCATAGAATCACAGAATCACAGAATAGAATCATAGAATCACAGAATCAATGGAATGACTTGGAAGGGACCTCAGTGATCAGCTAGTTCCACCCCTCCCTGCCATGGGCAGGGAAATCTCCCTCTAGACCAGGTTGCTCAAAGCTCCATCCAGCCTGGCCTTGAACACTTCCAGGGAGGGAGCATCCACAGCTTCTCTGGGCAACCTATCCCAGATAAACACACAAGGAGAGGAAGGAAGAAGGTAGAAATGAGTTCACACGTCCAGAAGTGAAATGGAAGGCTGCCTGCGAAGTTATAAATAAGGTTCAGTAAAAAGAAAGAGTAGAGTGATTTGCCTTGTGTGCACCCTAAGGAAGGGGAACCTGAGGTCAAGGTGTGAAGGGTCCAGGCTCTGAAGCCAGAGGAATCGATGCCCAGCCGTGCTGCAGAACAGCAGCTGATACTGGAGACGTTCCTCAACACCTTTTGCCACGTTTTCTATCCCAGCAATACAGTAATATTAACACTTCTCAGTGATCAGGATCAGGAAACTGTTTGGCACACTATGACATTATACTCTCTTTCAAAATGCTCTAAAGCAAGATTAATAGAAAGTTCCAGACAAAGTATTCCATAACCTTATTCCTCTGTGTTTTACTTCTGAGATACTTGAACACAAACAATAGATGGAAGGAGGAGATAAACACTTAAAAGCAGACTGTTGCAATTCTACTTTCCCCTCTTCTAAGGAACTTAAGGGGAATGTAGCTAAAATGTTCATAATAAATGTTGAATATTAATTATTTTAATCAGCAGTAAACATATTCAGACTGTCATAGCATACAGTCAGATGGAATTTTAAAAATAGAGATAAGGCAGAAAAAAGTCTGATACAGCATTCATTCAACCTGTTTTCTGTCCAAAAGACCTCTCCTAAGAATCACCATAAATGGCAATAAATACCACAGGTCATACCTTAATCTCTGTGCTAAAAATCATCATTAAAACATTAAGAATAAATAGCATCTAAGTGAGGGCCTTTTTGGAAGCTTTAACCCAAGCAATTGGAAAGTTGGTATGCAAGGTATGTGAGTTAATGTAGAAATAAATCTACAAATAAACATAGCTAAATGCTATATACTTATTACTGCTATATACTTATCACTGCTGCTTGCATGATAAGCAGCCCAATGTGGAATATCTCTGTCCCACCATGCTAATCCTGGGTGAAGTCTGGAAGACTGGCTAGTGCTTCTCAGTTATCATGTTAATAGGCTATAGAAACTTGTTGTTTTCACTTGCTCAGGGCACATGTACTGAAGAACTCTTGTCTTCATGTCTAATGACTAAATGTTGGTGAGATGCTCTTGGACTCAAAAGAAGCAGCCAAATGAAGGCAAATAAAAGATTCAGGTGATTCAAATCTGTTATAGTCAGACTGTACACTCTCAAGTAATAACAATTTGGAAGGTTTTTGTGTGGTAGAGTTATTGAGAACCACTCTATAACTTTGACTTGAAGCAATTCCATGTTGGTATAATTAAACAATGTATTTGATCTTCACCCCATAATATTTTCTCTGAGATGATAAATCAGCAATAAATCTGTAACCTGCTTGACTAATTACTTGTCATCCATGCCCTACAACTATTGATAAAGATTAAAACCCTGAGGTAATCAAAAAAGAAAATACAGTCAAATAGGGAAATCACTGTAAAAAAAATCAGCGTTGCAAAAAAAAGTCAGATATCTTCTGTTCAGAATAATGGCAATTCTCCTTTTAGTAAGGACCTTAAAATTGCTGATATTCTAGTTCCTTTCCATTTCTAAAAAATAAAAAATATTCTTGTCCATAAATATTTTGCAATTATAGAAGGAGAACCCAGTGTTTCGAAACAAGCTGATCAGTCAGTCTGGCTGCATTCTCTGCAACAGCTGACTTGCAGCCTTTCCCTCGACTATTTCCACTTACATCTTATAATGTTTTGGAGTTTCATAGCCTGTGACATCCATCCTGCCCTATTTCATCAGTGCATCTCAGGTCTAGACTCTGTCCAAAGCTTCAGGGCCGTGCTTGTCTGTCTTTCAGTGAGCTATACTCTCAATTAAATGGAGGCTGATGTAATCCAAGACCTAAAGCATGCTGAGATCTGAAGCTCTCTTGCAGGTTCAGCTGAAGGGCCATGATAAAGCAAATCAGTGTAAGAGTAGGGTTGCATCAGTAACCCTAAGAAGAACAGAAAAATGGAAAATGTCCAAATAAAAGCAAGAGAAAACAACATGCCAGACTAGTAAGCACATTTCAGGCATCAGGGACCATAAATGTTTATTTCCTGAGGTGTGCATATTAAAAGGATCTTTCTGGGTAATACTTTTGTGGCTGGATAGGAGTTGGAAAATACCTTTTTCTGTTGCAACATCCTCTGAAGTGATACAGTGCTACGGTTCATGGCTGAACCCATAGAGGAGAGTTAAGAGAAACAAGAATTATTTACCTGTGGAAATAAAAGTGGGTTTCTCCCTTCCCTCCCTCCCACTGACACTGCCAAGTCCTTGCACTGTTTGGTCTCATCCTTAAGTCTTGTATGTAAACTTGAGGATGAAAAGTGTGCCTTTGTTCCCCAAAGTATCAAAGGAACTGTGATGTTCCTTTCTCATGCCAATCATTATAACAATCACTAAGTCAGCACAATAGGTGCCGTGCTTTCATGTCCTTAGGGTTGATGGCACATACACAAAATATTACTGTTATTGTTTTTATTGCTATTTTTAGGCATAGTTTGTTAAGACTACAGCCAGCCTACGAAAATAGCAGAGATTCAGTTGATGTTAACTGCCAAAATGTCTCTCTTGGGAAGCTCCTTCAAATCCCCACATGAGAGAGGTTAGGTGGGTAAAAAGCAGCAGGTGAGCATCCCCAGCAGGAAAGGAAGAAGCCAGACCAGCTTCATACTGGTCCTGCTTCTACTGGGTCTGTGTTACACTGGGGCCCTCTTGGCTTTGGTGGGACTAGCATCAAGCACCGAGGCATTGTCTAGTCTTTCTGGCAGCCGACGGTGTAACATATTTGGTACTAAATTCTACCTAGGAAAAGAACTGGCAGCTGTCGGTTTCTTTTAAATATATTTAGCCGTTGTTGTAATTGAAAAGAAAATAGCGTAAACAAGATTACCAAAACACACTGACTCATTCTCAGGTGTTTTGTGAAAGCAATGTCAGATTTCTTCAGGGCTTTTCCCCAGTGGCAAACCGAAAAGCTTATCTCAACTGGATTTTTATTTAATCTGATTTTATTTGTGTTTTCATTGTTGGCATGAAGGGAATTGTGGATCTGGAACATTCACGGTGTTCTGGAGTGTGTTAAGTTTGAAGCTAGACACTTACAATTATTTATATTGCTACAAAGAAATCCTCAGATCTAACCAACACAACAGTAACAAAAATTACAGTATTAAATGCCTGTCCCATGGTTTCAGATTTACCTTATTTTACAAATGGAGAAACTGTGATTCAGAGTGGCTAAAACATACCAGTAGTTTTAAAGGAAAACAGAGAATAGAAATTAATTGTTTCAGGTTGCAGTTTGAAACAGACTGCTTTCCCTTAAACAAAAAAACCCCACATATAATCAGCTTGTGAAAACCAAGAGATCATAAAGTTCAAATAACAGTTAGTAACAGTTAGTAACACATATGCTCTTGTTTCCACGCATACATGATTGCACTTGATACATCTAACTAGTGACATCAGTACATCAAAATATCTTGGCTGATCACATAGTTTAGTTCCCAGAAAATCCTCTATTGACATCATGGAGCGTCCAATCTGTGTTATTACTGAGGAATAAAAAACATTGGAAGAGATATTCAAATGCACCTTGTGAAAATCAAGCCTCCGAGGTTAAGTGAAGGTCAACAAAAGAATGAGAACAAGGAAGAGAGAGCAAGGCTTTACCCCAATATATGTTGCTGGAAGACCCAACAAAAGTGTCATAAAAAAATTTCTTGTGGTCTTTACTAGAGGTTTGACACAAGCCTGAGGAATCCATTCCTGTTTTTTAAATAAACCTCAATGCTTCTTGTTACAGGAGTGTGTGGTCATTGCCACAGGTGTTTAGAAATCCAAGCAGGGTGGATGAAGTGCAGAAAGTTATTTGTTCTTTATGGTCATCATTAAGTACTACCATATTAGATTGAGGTACTAGTAGTCTGTGATAGAATATGTAGTTTGACCAAGTACTTTTTCATCTCCCCATGTATGCCAGACTGTTCTAGCCAGACCTTTCTACTTCAGAATATTATTTCCATACTCCACTCTATTTTGTACCAGTTTGATAAGTATTCATTGGCTGAACAAAACAGAACAGCAATGCCTGCCAAGCACAACCTCCTTGACTAGAAGGCAGCACTCAGCTGTCACTGACTGTTAACTTGTAAGTAGTTGACATAAGTCTGGAATACTGATCAGCAATTGAATATCTCAAATTTGCAAATGCAGTTCTTCACATAGTGTAAATGATCTGGGTGTGGTAAAGTAATATTGATTTAGAAAATCAAGCTAATTTATCATTGATTTACTAAAAAAAAATCCTATACAGGACATGCTAAACCACAAAACTGTAACACGTGACTGGCAGCTCCTTCTGAATGGATTACAGACCAAAAAAAACCAACATGGGACATATTACAGTGAGCACTGAAGCAGCAGCGTAAGGCTTAGGTGGTTGTGTAGTTATCTGTTTAATCCATCATATACATTTATAACATAATTTAGCAGCTACTCAGGTTGATAAATACCACAGATGTCATTTCAGGGGAACATTGTCAAGCCAGGTAAATTTCACACACTGAATATTAGGTTCCTGTGATTATCTTTCCCATGCAATTATGCTGAATTTTTCCCCCTCCAAAAAAAAAACAAAAAACCCCAAACCAAGCTAAAACCTAAAACAACAAAAAAACCCCACACCACCAGAAAACAAATAGATAAACAAAGCCCAAAAAAACTCGCAACCCAAAAAAACAACCAAAACCCCCCACTTCCTCGGTATATCCCTTATTGTGATGGCCACCTACACCTGGCAGTGGAGTAGGGAAGAAGCTGCCAAGTAAGACAATATTCTTGTTGGACCTTGCTGAGGCAGCACAAAAGAAAATGCATTGCGTCTTAAATGTCTCAAAAGGAGACAGACAAATTTTTTGCCACTTTTTGGCTGTGGCGGGCTGCTGTGTTGATAAAAGCAGCAGGATTTTGGACATTCTGCTGAATGGTAGCCAGTGTCATTTTATTTTTAATGTGTCAGACGACACCCAAAAGACATCTTAGAGATGGAGTAGAAATGAGTTGCCCCAGCTTTTGTTCAGATTTTGCATGTTTGGCTGTTCCCTTGACTGCTTCAGGTCTTTGCTCTCTGCAAAGTAGCTAGTAATCAGTCCAGGCAGATAGCTCCTCATCAAGGACCTCTACACACAGAGATGCCCACAGGCAGAAGCTGCCCTAGGACTAATTTTGGTACAGGTTGCAGGCAGACAAAATGTAGGCCCCTGCCCGTGCTCTTGTATGATCAAATATTCAGCCTGGTCCTGTGAGGATATTCCTTATAAACTACTTCGCATCAGCA
>NW_009733446.1:5637-36903 GCF_000703405.1 Apaloderma vittatum
CAGTTCAGCTTCCCTTGCTTCTCCCTGCTTCTCTCAAACCATATGAAATAGTACAGAAAAGTCAAGATATGTATTTGGTTTAGTTTAACTTTTCCACTGACTGATGGAACAGATATGCATTTGTGTGTTCGGTATCTGAGCAGTCTCATAAAACATGTACTCTTAGAGAACTGGTGTAGTGGAAATATGCTGTGGTTCAGACTTTGTAGACTGCACACAGAAATTAAAGCCCAGGTCTCCCAGGGTATGGAGAAACCTGACCTTTGACAATTCCCTTTGAGTCACATAGGAAGTTGTGGCTAAAAGAGAGGATCCAGAACCCAGACTAGGATCTTAATCACTGCCATCTTGCAGTTAATCCAATTATCCTCCCGTTTATGCAGTACTTTTCACTCAATTGCATACAGTGGAATGTTAGAATGTAATTTTGGGAGCATAGCAGCCAATTACCAGGATATATCCACATTCATGAAGACCTATCAAGCTATTAAAATGCATTTTTTTTGAAGCTGGAGACTGCCCTAGAAAAGGCTCCCCTGTAGTTTCCAAGGACTGTCAGAACAAATCGATCAAGAGCAGCAGTTCAAGGATCCTGGCCTACTGCGAGGGATGAGGGAATAAACAGTTGTCCCTCTTCACTAATCAGCCACCCCTCCACAGGCAGCTGGCAATGCAAGCAGGACACCTAAGGGCAATCTGCAAAAAAGGTTATTTACTATTAATGAAATTCCGTAGCTTTTAAGGTAAGCAAGTGCTCCTCAGACAAAGGCTCTGTAGCCAAATATCTTTCTTCTATTTGGGACTTCTATTTTGGGGCAAAGAAATAATCCAGTGGAAATGGCTGCTTATATAAAACTGAAATAGTCTCCTCTCCCTGAGACAGATTTTGTAAGCCAGACAAATATTTTCCATGGCTTTATGTGATTTGTTGCAGCATGTTGGCACTAACCAAGGGGTTTTGATATAGTACATATCTGATCCAAATACTTCTCTTAGAAATTATTTTTGATCTGTCATGTCTATCTTTAAGTCCTCAGGAGAATGACTTCGTTCAACACAAATATAAATATTACGGAAATTAAACCCTTCCTCTTGTAAACTGTTATGGAGGTTGAGAGCCTCACACTGATTCATAGATCTCTAGTGTCAGACCTGCTTTGACATGTTGCTTAAGCATCACTCTTTACTAATTAGCAGTGTGTTCAATAAAAGGTACAATTTATCAGCTGACAGGCAGCATTACTTTGATGACACTGTGAGAATATTTACAAGATTAAATTAGTCTCAGCATTGGTTAAAAAAATAAGAGTAAGACAAATAGGCCACAGTAAAGACAACATGCATGTGGGAGAGGTTTCCCTCAAGTTTTCTCAAGAAAAGAACCCCACACCAGTGCAGGAAGTTATCCCTGCTCTCTTTGGGCTAAATGAAATGCAAACATAGTTATGGGGGTGAAGGCTGCAATGCAGAATTTTGGGCAACACTTAATGGCCCAGTAAAGCTGTAATAACATACAGAGCCATTCATCTCCAGGCTTCTGAGACAAAAATAGTCCAGACTCAGCCACAACGAGGTTGTTATCTGGTGAATATCTAGTAACAGAAAGGTTGGATGTGTTCCAGTCACTTCCAAACGAACCCTGTGTGTAAAGCTGGTAGTTATAAAAACTATTTTCAGTTTCCATCCAGAAAGGTAACAAGGTGAAAGAGAAGTTCAAAGATCTCATCTGTAATCTTGGCAGACCCAGCAAGAGCTGCAGAGAAGACTGACCAGGGGAAGTGGTGAATTTGACTTGGGAGGATACAATAACCTTTTTAGAAGGGCCTGTTGTGATAGAACAAGGTGTGACAGTTTTAAACTAAAAAAGGGTAGATTTAGACTAGATACAAGGAAGAAATTTTTTACAGTGAGAGTGGTGAAACGCTGGAACAGGTTGCCCAGAGGGGTGGTAGAAACCCCATCCCTGGAAACATTCAAGGTCAAGGCTTTGAGCAACCTGATCTAATTAAAGATGTCCTTGCTTACTGTAGAGGGGTTGGGCTACATGGTCCTTAAAGGTCCCTTCCAATCCAAAATGTTCTATGATTACATGATCCTGTGATAAGTAGTTGTCTCGGGTCCCACGCACACAGCACCGGTCAGCTTTATGCGGCACAGCAAATCCGGCACTGGAACCAGAGGTTCAGCACTGCTCTTTATTTACAGTTTATATACAGTGACATGTAGCACCAGAACAAGCACAGATGCTGTCTGGCAAGACCATGTGACAACTTGTGCAAACAACTGCAAAAATTTTAAGAAGCTATGACAAAGAGAATGCCTTCTTACAAGCCACTTATTTTGCACTTTTCATAAAAACTTTAAAGCCCGCAAGAATTGCACTTTGACATCAGAATTTGTAATCTCTGTCCCACGCTCTTTTCTACCAGCTCTATTGTAGCTACAACTCAGAATAGTCTATTTGCCCAGAGGAAACACTGTCAGCAAAATGCTTCTCCAGCAGCTCTACCAAACTGCCCTGTGACAACTACACTGTGAGTCCTTCCCCTTGCCATTGGTGCACAAACATAAGCAATCCAAGGAACAGGAGGGATTTATTTTGTAGCTGTTAGGACTTGCCTCTCACATGAAGGAGATAATCTCCCAAGATTTACTCCTGCAATGGGATATTCCAATCATTCCATGGATTTCAGGATTAGTCATATCTGAGGTACAATTTTCTTTAGCTGTTTTGAAATGTCGGGAGTGAGAGCTCTCAAAATTAACTGCTTGTGGGGCCAATTCGGAAAGATTTGAACTCGGTTAATACTTTCCCATGTTGTTGCGCAACGTGGGAAAAATTGAACGGCCTGTTTTTCGATTTGGAAGCATCATTAGAAAAGTGCTGAGATGGGGCAAATCAGCTTTGAATTTTGCCATCCATTTTAATGCCTTACTGAACATCCACATGGTGTATGCCATGGACAATATTTTCCTTTTCTTTATCCCTTACAAACATAAGGGCCCCTTTGTTGGAGGGTGTTCTGTACTTTAGTTTCCTGTCAGTCCATGGAGGGTTGGCTGAAGAGGCAGGATAATGCATTTTCCTTTCACCTCCAAGAACTTTGTGTTCATATCCTGGGTATTGTCTGAAGTGACATAAGGCCTGAGTGATTTTCTGTTGACATACATGTTCTTTGTATCAAATCACTGGACAAACCCCACTATAATATGACTAAGCCAACACGCCACAGTAATTTTTAAAATAGCAGGCAGTAAGAGAATCAGGTGATCCACCTAAAAAATTGAATGAAGCTGCTCACAGACTTCTAGTTATATATTTCACACTAAAACATGAGAAACCAAGCAGCTTGGTCCTCACCTCAACAGATTTTACACCAAAACAGTTTCATTGTCCTCAATCTCCTAAGTGAAGTTAAAGGGGCCAAGGGAACAGAGGAAAACAAGGAAAGGATCTAAACCCCTCAAAAAAAAGTACTCAAAACTAGTATTTTTAGTTTGGGGTTTTTTATGAATAGGAAAGTTTCAAAATTACAAGTGCTGAGAATGTCTGGAGAGATTTAATTCTTTGTCACCAGAAAAAGGACTTGTCATAAGGTTGACAGACTTGACCAGGAGGGTTTCTTCCTGCAACTATTTGCATAGGAAACCTGTTGAGGAGTCACCCCATGGGTTCAGGGAGAGGTTTTGATTTTAGTCCAATGATTCATGACATTATAGTGCTATGTTCTCTTTGGAGGTAATGGTGATGTAATTTTTATGTTTTAAAGTGGTCTGTCTTCTGTTTTTCCTTCTACATGCCTGCTTTTGGGGTAGTCATCAGACAAGGAAAAAGTTCCTCCAAAGGAGTACTCTGAGTTCTCATAAAAAGATAACTATAATTGTCCAGGCACTGGCACAGCCCAGCCCTGTTTACAGTAACCTAAGGAGCAACCTCTGTGTCACAAACACTTTATTAGGCAAACTGGAAGTGTTTAAACCAGTCTATAACTTGCACGAGATCAATGTAAATGTTCCAGTTCAGTAAACAGCAAGGGAGAATATACCACAGCAAACCTTGAACAAGTGACACCAGAGCAAAAAGCTGAACCCAGGACAGAATGGTGTGACAGACTCCAAAGATTTCTAAAACCAACCATTTAGGAAGAAACTCTAGATTCAGGCTAGTCAGAGCCCACTCACTGAGCACAACACCTACTTCTTTACACCCCACCTTGATGCTCCAGTTCTGCATTGCCAGTACCTGCCACACAACGCCGCTGTCTCTCTCCTGCAGCAGGACCTGTGGTGCTAGGCTCAGGTCTTTGGGACAAGTATGATCCAGGACTGTGACAGTTAAGTCCAAGTGTGCAGGAGAAGCTGCAATACAAGCTTCAATGAATCCAAGGGAGCAGGTCACCATTCTATGGTGTCACAGCTTGTCACCATCTTGCCACATTTTGCTTTGTCCCCATCAGCAGGTTTGTTGCTATCAGAGATATCAGAAACTCAGCATTTCAGAGGGGTGGTCCAGTTCACATGTCCACACTATTGAAACAGTGCATTAATCCATAGTCCTCCAATTCTGCACAAGCACAGATTGAAAGCAATCCTCTTCAGTCATTTTCACAAATCATGTTTGTTTCAAAAAGCCTATTTTCAGTCTGACATTTGAGGTGTGCGGGTGAGCTTGTTACAAACCCTGGCTCTAATTAAAAGCAAAGCTTTCCTTCCAGGTCCCTTTAGATTGGGAGAAGGAAAGTTGCTTTCTCATACTTTAGATCCCTTAGTCTTTCTCTCTCTCTCTCTCTCTCTAATTTTCTGAGTGCCCATATTGATTTACAATTCTGTTTTGGCAGTGCTGAAATGGCATATGAGAACAAAAATATTAATTTATAATTTATTCGTAAGTATTCCAACCAAACTTTAGTCTTCAGCCAAGGCAAAGAAATGGACAAATACATTCAGACTTCAGTTTTCAAGCACTTTGTTCACTGCACTTGAGATCAGCTGTGCCTCACTTTTCTGAAAACATTCATATCCTATTATTCTAGCAGGTACAGCACTTTTGGATCATTACAGCAGATCAGGAATAATTTAGGAATATCCTCAGAAAACTGGATGACATTTCATCAGTTCATGACCTCGTCTAGTTCATCTCCACATTTGCAGATTTTCTTTTGGCATATAATAAGGAAAAAGGAAAGGTACTTGCTTTAGAAAGAGCTGCATCTAGTCTTAGCATCATGGGTTGACCTCTTAACACGCATGGATTTCGTAGCCAGAATCTGTAGAAAGTTCTAAAAATGTAAGTCAGAAATATTGTCAAAGATGTTATTTACACATAGAATCATAGAATGCATTGGGTTGGAAGGGACCTTTAAAGGTCATTTAGTGAGCAGGGACATCGTTAACTAGATCAGGTTGCTCAGAGCCCCATCAAGCCTGATCTTGGATGTCTCCAGGGATGGGGCCTCCACCACCTCTCTGGGCAACCTCTTCCAGTGTCTCACCAGCTTCATAGTAAAGAACTTCTTTCTAACATCTTATGTAAATCTACCCTGCTCCAGTTTAAAACCATTGCCCCTCTTCCTATTGCAACTTGCCTTTGTACGGAGTCCCTTCCCAGCTGTCCTGGAAGGCTACCACAAGGTCTTCCTGGAGCCTTCTCTTCCCCAGGCTGAACAAACCCAACTCTCTCTGCCTGTCCTCATAGGAGAGGTGCTCCAGCCCTCTGATCATCTTTGTGGCCCTCCTCTGGACCCACTCCAACAGGTCATCACCCTGACGTTTTTGCACTATTAGCTTTTGCCAGCTGTGTGGGCCTCTTTTACAACCATGTCACACATAGGTATGTGTGCTTTGTGTTCAAGTATTGTCTATCTAACAATGGAGCTATTCCACGGAAGCAGCAGAGCAGCTGCTTCTCTCTCCTCAGCCTTTGTAGAACAAAGCACCAGGCTCCTGAGGAGTCAACTTTGTTGTTTTGCTGTTGTATAAGGAGCTGTCATCCGGCCTCAGGCGCCAGTGGCCACAGCCCCCCTTACTGAAGCAAACAGTTCAAAAGCAGGGCTGGGTTTATGAAGCTTAATTTGATGTGTTAAGCGTCTTTAGTACAAGCATTCTTGCAATGTTTGCTGTTAACACAAGAGAACATGTATCAAATCTAGCCAGAATGCAGGGAGGGACAAAGGACAGCTTTGGCAGCACCTCTCACATGTTCTGACAGAAACTGTAATTTTCAGGGCTAGCATGCAAAATACTAGGAAAATACTTTAGCACGCAGTAATATTGATGCTGCTTGAACATCAGATGGGTTTTCAACCAATAACATTTGCCACCAGCATTCTGGTCTTTGCCCCTTCTCTATATCCTTGGCAGTCACTTCCAAGGAGAGAAAAAAATTATGTTTGCAGCTAAACAGTTGGTGGCCAAATTAGTCAGGCCAGATGTGAGTTAAACATACAGTAATTATGATTACTCTCTCTCCGAGCGGCTGTTTAACTCCCATGTGGACTCTCGGGAACAATACAGCACAACATCTCATGCAGTAAATGTTCAGTAGAATTCCCTCTGCCAGAGAGAACATAATGCAAATATTACTGTATTCAGTGATCTCAGCATAGGAAGAGACACTGCTCATCAACATATCCTTCAAGGAATCAGAGCAAAAAGAAAAAGTCTGGAACCACAACTGATATCAGTTGCTGACAGTTAGATCAAACCCTTCTGGAAACCTGTGAGTGTTTTCTTCTGCCATGACTATTGCACAGGCACCACAGTAATAAGTGACTCAGATATATTCCTGATTAAATCCAAAAAAGATGACATACTGCATAATGATAGGCAGATGGGCAGAATGATTTAAAAAGCAGTCTGTTCATTCCTGTTTCTCACAATACCTGTACGCATTTTGATTCAGAGCTTAAACCTCCCAGCTCCAGCTAATCCTTTCAGAAATAAAATTGACATACCAGGCAACAACAGTCTTCACATAAACGAAAAAGCTTTTCTTTTCCATGAATCCGTTGACTCATTCATTTTTCAAGTTTTCACTCCAAACACATTTCTTAGAGCAAAGCCTGTGCCACTAACATTCATGCATGAACTGTCTATCATAGCTACCGACAGGAAAGAAACAAAGGCAAGATGCTTGTTTGTGCAGGAACAAGAATGCTCTTGTGGTTAAGATACTTTACCTGTAACTGAAGACATATGGATTTTCTTCTTTATGCAGAGCCATGATTTCTGAGTGAGTGTGTAACATTTACCTTACACTTGGTTTTGATTCTCCTACCCCTAGAGAGAGCAGTATGATAGCAAGGGTTTCAAACCACTCTAGGACAGTGTAAGTATTTGCTCCATTTTGATGTGGAAAGCATGTTCACTAGTTTTAGTTGCATATATGAGTAATTAAGTTACCATAAAGCATGCAATATTGTAATTAACCGTCTACACCAACTTTCTTAACCAAACTTTCCCTAAGGTCCATATCTATGCTAAAAGTATTCAGCAAGAAAACTCCAGCTGAACAAGAAGACCAAACCTTGTTATGGTAAGTAGATAGACACCACCCAAGGAAGGTAGCCCAAGGCAATGGGCAGCTGGATAGAAAACAAAGAAGATTCCTTTTTCATAAAGCAGCTCCTCCCCAGCAGCACACAAACACGCCTAAACTAGCTCTCTACAGATCAAATAAAACCACCTCAACCTTCCAGTCTTCTCTACCTAGCAACAGGCTCCCTTACAGGGATTACATGCTCTAACACAAGCGTATATGCCACTGTGCTCTGTGATGATTCCCCCATTTCCCTTTAAAACAATAAAGCAAAAATCCCTAGTGAGCATGCAAAACCTTGTATGTTGTTTGACTGCCTTCTAACAACAGCACACAGTTATCAGAGCACTGCCTAATCCGTTGCTTAATAAAAGATATCCTCCCCAGTATCAAGTGAAAAACACACACTCTCCAATGAGAAAACTCTTGGAATCCTTTCCAGCAGGTATATTTTGTCCAGTCTGATAACTCTCCACAAAACAGTGCAACTGTGACAAGAATGGTGTTTGTCGGAGGTAAAGGAGAAAGAAAACAGGTTTGAGGTCTTTACCCCCACTTCTGACACATTTCCTTTCAGACAAAACTGCTGGCCCTTCTTGTTCGGGCACTTCCCTGGATATTAGGACCCATATGCATACTTAGGAACACTTTATGTGACCCCACATTATCCATTAATAAGCAAAACACTCTTCAGAGAGCTTCTCTCTCTGCTTATCATAGCACCAATCTCACCCGCCATATTTTTAATCATGCTGATGTCTGCATCCATGTGCTGCGTGCCCCTGGGCTCAGGAATCTTATCCTATTGTTGATCTGTATAGAACCATACACACTCTCTATCTATAAATAACAGAAGTAATTATTACTAGTAAATAATATATACTAGCTCATTTAGAATGAATCATGTTCTCCACTTCAGCGTGGAGAACAAATAAAATAGACAAAGCTACAAGGCATCAGTTTAAAATACTTCTTATATAATTATTATGAAATTGCATTAGGCTGTGACTCATCTCTGCAAATGTAGGGTTTGTTGAGGGTAATCAAAATAAGTCCCTATCATCTCTTCAAGGCAGTGACTCATAGGCTGATGTCCATAGTAGAGTGCAGTGAAGTCGGAGAGAAGCTCCTCTCTTCTCACTAAAATAGCAGTAGCGACTTATTAAAGCAGTGAGTAGGCTCAATTTGCCCTTTCCTTTAGTCCCTTTAGCCAGCAGATTTGGATTTTTTCCCTATCCAGGAAGATAAATCAACTACATATTAACTGTCTTATTAGGACTATAGAGAAGGTAAGGGGGCTAAACACAACTGGAATATACCCAAGTGCCATTTCCCTAATAATTGCTTGTAAGATTGTGGGTAGCAATATAGCAGTCATCTAAACACAAGTTGCTAACAGGTGCCATATTTAGTAGCTATATGCGTTTCATGGCAGAAGTCAAGCTGCAGCTGAGATTGAACTAAGAGTATCCAAGAGCTAAGAAGGGGAAATTAAGAGTGCCATGCTCCTTTGATAGCATGGGAGGAATTATAGCAACATGGGTGATGTCAGCCTCTGCACCCATGTATAACTGCACAACAGATGAAAAGAGTATGTTCTCAGATCCTTTTAAAAAATCACAGAATCACAGAATCACAGAATGTCAGGGGTTGGAAGGGACCTCAAAGATCATCTAGTCCAGCGCCTCTGCTAGAGCAGGATCACCTACAGTAAGTCACACAGGAACATGTCCAGGCAGATTTGAAAGTCTCTAGAGAAGGAGACTCCACAACCTCCCTGGGCAGCCTGTGCCAGTGCTCTGTCACCCTCACAGTGAAAAAGTTTTTCCTAATGTTTTTGCGGAACCTCCTATGTTCCAGCTTGTGTCCGTTGCCCCTTGTCCTGTCAGTAGACATCCCTGAGAAGAGCCGTGCTTCATCCTCCTGACACGCACTCTACATATTTATAAACATGAATGAGGTCACCCCTCAGTTTCCTCCAAGCTAGAGAGACCCAGCTCCTTCAGCCTTTCCTCATAAGGGAGATGTTCCACTCCCTTCATCATCTTTGTGGCTCTGTGCTCGACTCTCTCAAGCAGTTCCCTGTCTCTCCTGAGCTGAGGGGCCCAGAACTGGACACAATATTCCAGATGTGGCCTCACCAGGGCAGAGCAGAGGGGCAGAAGGACCTCTCTCGACCTACCAGCTACTCCCCTTCTAATACACCCCAGGATGCCATTGGCCTTCTTGGCCACGAGGGCACATTGCTGGCTCATGGTCATCCTGCTGCCCACCAGGAGCCCCAGGTCCCTTTCTCCTACGCTGATCTCCAACAGGTCAGTCCCCAACCTATACTGGCACATGGGGTTATTCTTTCCCATGTGCAAAATTCTACACTTGCCCTTATTGAATACATGCCTTAAGCCGAGTCAGCTTGGAATGCTTCCTATAGTTCGGAAAATTGGTTGCCAAAATACAAAGCTACTGAAAAAAAAAAGAGTATAAAAGATGGTAGAATTTAGCTGCAGCACTCTGCTCCACTCCAGCACTAATGACAGCTCACAAGTAGCTCTTTGTTTATCTCTGTCGTGGTTTTCCATGCTCTACCAGTTGGTGTTTTGTGCTTTCTAGTATGCTTTGCTTTTTTAAATGCATTTTATTTTTTATAAGTATATTCTATTCTTGAGCTTTTCAGCTCTTTTGAGCCAGACATCAAATACATTTCTCACAGATATGCTTAACAGTATTCCATATCAGAAGATTGCTGCCCACATGATGAGAATTAACTTAGGGAAAAGAGTATGCTTTCAAAATATAAATTAAACCAAAATCTACACCTGCTGGGAAATGTATTTCTTGGGAATACATGATTAAGCATGTTAAAAGAATGCTTTCTCATTATTAACACTTTTGCAATAACACAGATCGTAATTTTAGAATCTGTGACAGTTCAGTATTAATTAACTGGCTTCTTTTCTTTAAAGCTTACCACCCTGATAAAGACTGCAAAAAGTTGTGCAGTATCAATAGTGGAGCATGTGCAGAGTTTAACCTCTTTTATGAGCGTAATCAGAATGAATTTAAGGAAGCTGCCAGAAATACTGAAGGAGGTGTGGAGTTCATGATGTCTAAGTCAGGTTAACTTAAAACAGTGCTTTAAACAGTGATGTTCCCTTTCGGGCTTCTCAAGCACATTCCAAATATTGAGTGGCTGCTTCACCACTTTCTCTGCACCAAGGGGGACATTAACGTACTGTCTCGACAAGCCCCATTTGAATATGAAGCATGATATTGTACATTAGTCCCAGGATTTAAAAGGCAGGGTGGAATTCATTTAGCAAGCTGTTCTTTAAAGAAGTTTAACTGCCGATTTATTTATTTTCCTGGTTGGGAACTGAGTTTGTAACTGCTAAAAGCAATGTGCTTTGGAATTTGTACTCAGGTTTACAAATGTTCATGGAACATCACTGGGTATAAGCCCATTTGTGTTAAAAAAAAAAAAAAGTGTAAATATAAGTTTTTGTAATTTTACAGGATCTGGCTGGGATGGAGTTAACTTTCCTCACAACAACTCATGTTGACCTCTGCTCTGTATTTGTGGCTAGAGCGGTGTGGATAACGCACCAGTGTTTTGGCTATTGCTGAGCAGTTATTGCAGAACTTCAAGGCTGTCTCTCCAACCTTCCCCACCAAAGGCCAATAGGCTGGAGGTGGGCAACAAGTTGGGGGGCAGGAGTGGGGGGGCAGCTGGGCCTGCTGACCCTATTAGTGTTCTGGTAACTCTATCCAATATATCCTTCATATAAAATTAGTCCACTCCTTTTTTCCCTCAGAAATATTTTAAGAGCATAGCTGGACAGAGCAAAGAAGTTTACTAAAACATTCTCTGTTCTGTCCTCTTTTTGTGGTCGTGCACTCTGGAATAGAATTCAGCACTTTTCACTAAAATTATTACTAAATACAAAAAAATCCATTCTAGGAAACATCAGTCACCTGACCAGCAGGAAACCTTTGAAATACTCTCTATATTTTCAAAAGAAATAGTCTAAATTCCAGATTCTTGGCTTCCATCCTCTCATTCATGTCCATCCTAAAAAAAGTCCCATTGCTTTGTCTTACCAGTGGAATTTCATTAGTATGGAAAAAGAACCTCTAAAGCTATTATTGCAGGGCCAGGAAGAAATGTGTATGAATTATGTATGCTTGTTTACTAAAGAACTGTATGAGATTGTTTTTATTACAGCCATTATCTTGTCTTTCCCATTCCTCCATTCCTATTTATGTTTCTGTTTTGTCTCAATATAAACTCCTAAAATTAGAGACTGTGTCCCTGCAATATCTATGGCACTAATGGATGGTACTAGAACAACAGTGACTACAATGTCATTGCTTGTAATGTTCATCCAAAAGACCTGGCAGCAAACTAAGCTTGACTCATCGTAGGTACAAAATTAGTTAGCAGAGACATATGGAAAAACTAGATTCCTTTTATCAATAAATTACTTTTATTGAACGAAACTGGACACTCAGCTGTCTGAATTGTGTCTGATGACTGCATTTAGTGCTGTTCTTCATGTTAACTAGAGCTACACTGGGTACCAGGGCATGTTGGTCAATCTATATATGTCAGCTTCCAAGACAAAGTGTTTTGCTTCCAGCAGCAAAAAGAGATTCAAGGCTAGATCCTTACCAAATCACCACAAATGCAGTTTATAGAAGAGTATAGCCTTTAAATTGCTTGTTGTAGTAGTGCAGGATAATCTGAAACCAGAAATTAAGGCGACTCTTGATTATATATGCTTTATTTAATCCAATCAGTTAAAGGAGGAAGTAATCTGTTCCCAATCTGAGTTTTTGTATGCTGAGATAACAATGACTTTTGATAGGAATCAAGGGGTGATTTTTTTTCCTCCTAGCTGTGTTCATGTAACATGGCCAATGTTTTAATTGTTGGCATTGAAATATTGGTTTGCTTTTCAATGTAGTATTGCAGGTATTGCTATTCCTCAGACGATGGAAAGCATTTGCAAACTCAGTGTCTTATTTACTTAAAACTTGTGCTTTAAATTGCTCCTGTGTCACAGAAAACATTTACAGCAGTGTTTTCAAACAGTGCAAGCAATGTTGAAAGGCACCACAGTGGCACATAGACATGTTATTATCTTTGCTCCTAAGGATGTGTGGCAATACAGTTTGTAGTCCTCATTGTCACTGAGAAACCCATGCCTAGGCCCACATGAGGCTGAGATTGCTTATCACTTCTCTCTCTCTCTTGCTCTTTGTGTCTAATATTTTTTTAAATAAGATTCAAGGGGGGCAGTGAGTATTTTCTAGGATAGGTAATTGGTTTGGCACAAGGATGTCTGAGTAATCTGGGACACTTCAGCTTGGGAAAGAGACAACTCATGACAACAAATGATAGAAGTCAACAATATTACAAGTGCCTTGGAGAAACTGAAGAAGCATCAGGTTTTTACCCCTTTCCATTAGAAAGCCTAGGGGTTATAAAATGAAGGTGGTCAGAAGGTTCGTAACAATGACAGTTAGTTCTTTGTGCAGAAGGTGTTAGAACTATGAAATTCACTGCACAAAGAAGTCACCACTTCTCATTTAGCTGAGTTCTCAAGGAAATCAGTCAAGTACATGGAAAAGAAACCTTTTATTCTGGAGGCCTTTCAAACAAGTTTATCTTCTTATTGCTGTTCCTGAAGCACCTACATATGTCCAGTGTTGAAGAAAAGCTAGATAGATCCTCTGTCTGATCTCTTTCTAACTGTTTTAATCTTTTTATGCTATATATTCTTGGGACTGGCCTTCCTGAAAATCAAGACAAAAGCTCCTGTGCCACGCAAATGTCAGAGCCCTTATAAATACTTTGGAAGCTGTTCACCAGCTTCAGCCAAAGCGAACAATATTTCTGAAATATTAATGGTGTACAAGTTTTTTGAAAAATCAATGGAAGAAGAATCAGATCCAAATTAATCACAGAATCACAGTACAGTTGAGGTTGGAAGAGACTAGTCCAGTATGGTCATCTTGTCTAACCACTGCTCGAGCAGGGCCACCTGAAGCCAGTTGCCCAGGCTCTAGGAAAAGAGGAAAAGACCTAGGCATCCATCTGTCAGACAGCAGAGAATCAGTACAGAAAAGACACAAAAAGAAAGACTTGGTAAATTTTACGGCTCATGAAATTCAATTCTTACTGCAGAAATTTTACACTGGAATATTTTAGGGGACAGAAGTGATAGGAATAATACTTTCAAAATTTGATTTTGACATTATCAAGCTGGGTGGTTCTTAATCTTCATATTTATCTCGTTTCCTTAACATAATTGCACTATGCCCTATGACTAAAATGTTATAAATAAACTCCATCTGTAAATGAATCATAGTTCTCAAATACAATATATAATATCAAATTATGAAAGCAATACATACACAATGCATTAATATTGCTGCAGTATCAAATAATTGCTGTGTTTTGAATATATCTAAAAATACACAGATCTGACCACAAAATCAATCCCCATCGTAGCAGTGCAAAATGGCATGATGAACTTCAAATAATTCTTTTTTTATCTGCATGTGGAGCTTTCAAACACGGGGCATCTGTCTTGGCCCACAGATTTTCCTTTTGCAAAGAAAGCAGAAGACTTGCTCTCTGCTGCTGTGTCCAGGATGTTGCTGGTTACCTAACACCCACTCAGTTTTCCTTCATATAATTCAGAATTTTACTTCAAAAAGTGCCTTGGGTTATTTCAATTACGAAGGGAACAACTTAAATCCCATTTTTATTCTCTCTCATGCTAAGGGGCAAAAGTAATAGCCTTACGCAATGTTGCACCACGTTGCACAGGCTGATGTGACATTACATAACACCGGCTAGGTACTGGAAGAAACAGATGTTTTCAACATCCACACAAAGAGCCCTAAACGCAGGGGTCCTTTCATTGCTCTGAATGAGCACAACGATATAGACACCATAAGCAGCAAATCTGGCTTTCAGCTGAGCTCATTCAGACAAACACGTAAGACGGGTGTTCCTGCTGCGCTCCATTTGCGCAGGAGTGAATCAGGAAATGCTCTGTTAAATCTCCCAGCAAAAGCAACTGGATCTTGCATTATGAAATAAAGTTCTCTTTTTCAACCGAAAATTGGTGGGTATGCACGCTTCGATAATAGTTTTGGGACTTTCCATTTCTATTTCAGACGCGAAACCAAAGTAAAAATTGAAATTCGATGTTTGCCTACACTCCTGTGGAAAAGTAAGGGATGTTGAGGAAGCAAGCTAAAATATCTTAGAATAAGGAGTGAATACTAGACCATTAGCAAGCATCTGCACACTGTTTCCTCTGTGTGTTAGCTCAATGTTGATCAAGCAGGACAAGCTAAGCTTCAGAGAATGATTTAACGTGTAACCAAATTTGTCCTGCTTCCTTAGTCTTTTACACACATTCAGAAACCATAAAAACCAAACGCTCATAGTACAATGACAAGAATTTTCCTTTATTAAATAAAACCACTCATGAACATAATGTTCTACCCTCTATTACTCCAGAAACTGCTCAAGGAATTTACTGCTACTGTACCAGGGAGCCAGCTATGAGCACTGAACTGATAGCATCTATATGAGTGAAGATCGACCCGGGAGCTCTAAGAGCATGACTTCAAAGTAAGAGGGTTTCGAAGAATCAGACTTCAGACACTGCTGAGAGAAAAAAAGGAAAAAAAAAAAGAAAACGTTAGAGGGCAAAATTTTAAGCCAAAGGTAAGACTGTGTTTTGAAGCACACATCATCCAGAAAGTATTTGCACTAACCCATAAATGCAGTCACGATACAAAAAGATGGTAACATATCTGGCTGATGTTCTTATGGGAGGTTTATGCTCAGATACTGCAGTTGCCAGTTGTCTCTCCGTTTTGCATTTTAACTGCTCAGTTACTCATAAAACAAATATTTACCACACTATGCATTGTACAGTTAATACTCTGTTTTTAATTTTCTTTTGAATATTCAGTAATTGTGCCAGCTAACTTCTGATAACACCATGTTTTTTCTACCCTTAGATCTTTAGAAATCTAACTGTAAAAGAATGGAAATGACTGTGATAAAAAGTGGAACACTCACGTTTCAAGATATCATTTGTTATTAAAATCAGAATGTAAGCTCTGTTCCTGCAAAAATAACATATAAACTAAGCTATGAAAATTTGCTGGATTTTAATATAGTAATGAAGGATGCCATCAATTAATTATAAATCAGTTATTTTCCATATATTGTTTTTTCAGAAAGATGATAAGAAAAAGAAAGTGAAAGGAAAAGGAAAATACAATTTATAGAATGTGAAGATAAGAAGTAAAGCCAGTGTGTATCTGTGTTTCCTCATTGCTTGGCACGCTGATATAGGGCAGCAATCAGAGCAACAGAACAGCAGCAAATCTTTATGAACAAAGTTCAAGAAACTACATGAATATTCATCTAATTAGCCAAACTAATTTGTACGTCCACTGAATTTCCTAAATTACTATATTTGAGTTTCTTCTGTGAGGTCTTGAGGAAGATTTTCACATTTTAATTTCAAGGATAATATTTACCACAATAATGAGCATCCATTCTGCCATACGGAATTGTGAAGGATTACTAGAGTATGAAGGTACAAGGAAGGCTAGTTTAGAGAAACCATTAAAGAAGTTATGATACTTCCATAGAGATATTTTTCTGTTAATCTTTGTTAAGCAAACTATTACTGGTGCATTGCAGTTTTTTGAAGATCTTTCTACATAAAGGAAGATGTTCTGATGACAACAGCCAAAAGATTTCCTGAAAGTGATATGGCAAGTTTTATTTCTCTTAACTACTTTCAGAAATAATTTCTATTTTGTCTACATTCTAGGATATTGATTCAGAAATGGTAGTGAAATTCAGCTGATTTCTGACACTTATTTTTTTCCAAATAAAATATATTAATTTTTAAAAAAAAAAAATAGTTAATAGAAGTTTGAGGCATACTGGAACTTTAAAGCAAAACTCTTATTTAACCACTGTAATATTGACTAATATAGATAATTTTCCAACTTAGAGGAAAGTAATACTAAATATACATAGCAAAGAGCATGTTACATTAGTAAACTTGTCTGCTTACATAACTCAAAGCTAAAGGATATTATAAGTAAGTACATTACAAAGAAGTAGTTAAACGAAAACTCAGCTCAGGTGTATCAGAATTCATCCTTCAGTGAAGTCAGATGACAGTGTTCAGTGGCTGCCAAAAATGTTAACTCAGTTAATGGTTTCACCTGTAAACCATTAAAAATCTGCTTTTGCACTATTTTATATTTAAACTAAGCCAAACCGTCAGTGCCACAACAGAGTGTACCTGCGAGCAATAAGTTCAGATTGATGAATGTCTCAAAGTTATAACAATTTGTGTCTAAAAGTCAGCTGCAAAGTTTAACTTCTGGTTAACAGCACCTGTCTCTTTCATGTCCCAGTCTAGGCATTCATGTTGAAGTCCAAGTGCCAGAGCAGAGAGGAGGAAGATGATCTACAGACTCAACTAACAGAAAAACAGGTTGGAAGGAAGCTGAGGACGTCACTGATCCTTCCTGCTTCCCAGGACAGGGCAGCCGAACGGTACATAGCTCGTTTCCCAGAGCCTTTTCCTAGGGTGCTCTCAGGGACCTCCTTGCACTTCCAGCCATTCGCCAGCAAGTCTGCTCCAGCACTTTGCTATGATTCTGAAGCAAAAAAAACCACAAAACACCTAAAAAACAACAGTCCCTGTAGATAATAGCTGTTAGTGTCATACAGATTCATATATTCTCCCTGTCTGTGGATAAAACACACTTAATAAAGTCTAACTTGTCACAGTATCACAGTCTAACTTAGAAATCATGACTTTTTATTTCCAAAGAAAAAACCAGAATGTTAGATCCTGAGGTGTTTCTGGCATATAGGCAAAAGTAGTCTCATGGGTCAAAATCACTCTGTCATAGAAACACCAATGATAGCCATGGCTCACTGCATCCAGAGGCAAAGACCATGTTAAAGGGATTGTGAGCTGGAGCAATGCTAATGGCTAAGAAGGAGGATGTCCCCAGGTTTTTGTTCAGAAAAGATTAAAGGAGCTAGGGGTGGTCTGAGCAAAGGACCTCCTCTACAGAAAGAGAAGTTATCCTTAATAAACAGCAATATACTGGAAGCACTAGCTGGAAGAAATATTGTGAAGTGATAAGAAAAAGGATAACATGAGACAGGAGAGAACCACCTGGGATATGGCAGATCCAGTTTCACACTAGCAGGAGCAAAAACATGGCATAAAAAAGAGTATGAATGTACTGTGCTCCCTTTTTGCTTTCCTGATTATCTTTAGTTATAGGATGCATGAATTATGTAGGGACCCAGCTAGGCTGTGCAATTATAGCTGTGAAGATAAAAACCAAGTCAAAAACCTTGCTATCCTTCTTTTCACTTATTATTTCCATCTCACTGTCCATTTTTTGTAATAAATGTGGTAATATCTGAATCCTATACAAAATAAGGCCAAAGAATCCCCAAATACTAAGGCAAGACAAGCTCTGATCCAACAAGGCAGTTACATATGGGCCTGGCTATAAGTGCACAGTCAGTCCCTTTGAAGCTATAACACATGCTTGAATGATGATACTACTTAGTGCTAGGGTCTTCATGGAGTGTGAGATGTGTCTTTGCAGTTACTAGAGGACAAAGTAAATCACACCTGATGCTATCCATATACGCACACATTGTTTTAGTGCTCTGTGAATTGCTCAGCCATACACAGTGCGGGCTTATGAGGTGACACGCTCGTCACTGAAGACATCGGAGACTTGCTAAACCACGATGTGTCTTTGCCTCCTGTACAAGCCAGTGATGAACAGCTTTCATTTCAGTCACATTCCATTTTGTGCCAACCATAGCGACAGTCACTCCACTGCTCTGGATGATAAAGGGACTACAGACACCGTATCGCAGTAATTAAAGATTTATAGCAGTGTAAATAATTAACACTCCTCCTTTCCACTGAACACAAAAGCCATGCTTAGATGAATGTAAAAGCAGCAGTAAGCTCATACTAGGCAGCTGAAACCAATTTATCTGTGATACATCTCGGAAGCATCATATCATCTCTCAAAAGGGCATTTTTTTGTTAGGTCAGGATATATTAGATATAAAGTGGTATACTGTGTATTTAAGTTTTTTCAGTAAAATTAAGATGTCCACTATTTCTCAAATGCTTGTTAAAACCAGTCTGTTCTGTGTTTAGGCTCAACAAATTAATGTGCTGAGATGCTCAAATACTAGTGTATGCCGGTTAGCTCAGCGGTTTGAGCGCGGTGCTGACAACAATGACAACACCGAGGTCGCGGGTTCGATTCCCGCCCGGTCCCCATGTGTTGCCTGGTCTAGTCGAGAGGTGGCGTCCCTGCCCATGACAGGGAGGTTGGACTAGATGATCTCTAAGGTCCCTTCCAGCCTAGGTCATTCTATGATTCTATGATACCACCCTTCGAGTCCAGACACCAGCAGCCTTGACATCTGGAAACTTCATGATAGATGATTCTTTTTTTTTCCCTTTGGAATTGTAGATACTACTACATTAGGTACCATTATTTTTTTTCCAATCATTTTTCCACCATGAAAATCACTACTGGAAAAAATATTCTTGTCTTCCATTTCTTTTGTATCCTAATGAGATGACTTTAAATCCCTTTAGATTATACAGTGTGCTCAAAGTGCTGTTCCAAAAGCACAAAGTATGCCTGAATTAAAATATTAAGGTTGCAAAGGCCAGTACTCAGAAGGAGTGAAGCAATGGCAGAAATAAGGACAACATGGTAAATTTAATATAGATCCATAGCTCAGACAACGTGGCAAATTTAATATAGATCCATAACTCATATGCATTATAGTAATGGCATTAGCTACTTGGTCTCTTGCTCCTTATTAACAGGATTTTTCTTTCAGTCATTGCACATAATGGAGTTGTTCTGGTGTGAATGAAATGTGCAATGACAAAAGTTATTCTCAGCAGTTTCTCTGCTTCAGCTGCTGCAGAAGCTGGAGCGTGAAACATAAAACAAAGTTGGCTAAACTCAAAATT
Organism: Apaloderma vittatum; assembly: GCF_000703405.1. Classification (NCBI taxonomy): domain Eukaryota; kingdom Metazoa; phylum Chordata; class Aves; order Trogoniformes; family Trogonidae; genus Apaloderma; species Apaloderma vittatum. The sequence goes on from NW_009733446.1 coordinate 25,276, forward strand.
TCTGCCTTCTAGGGAATTTCAGTGTTCTCCTTCAGATGCCTCAAGGTAAAATTAAAAAGGAAAATAAAAGTATTTCCTGCAAGCTGGAAATTCTGATGAGGTTTTGTTCTGTAAAAATTGAAAAAAAAAAAAAGTGATTTGTTTTAGAAACACGGTCAGAGCTTGCAAGTTTCTTGAGCGACAGACAAACAATTGCCTCGAAGCTTCTCATATGTCGACAGTGGGAAGATGCCTGCAGCCTCCCTGCGTGAAGGCAGCCACATGGGACCCAGCAGCCCTTTGTCCACAGCTTGACTCTGCCTGGGCCAGCCCTCGGGGCTTCCCCTCTAAGGCCCTTGGGCATCCAGTCTGGCCCAGGCCATCATCAAAGACATCTCTGGCTGCCAAGCAAATCCCTTTTTTGGCCTCTCTGGACGGCTCATTTCTGCCGAAACGTAACTGCTTGCCCTCCCTGATGCCCCTGGTGTGTTAGGAAAGCTGAGGGAGAGCCAAACCATTTCTCTTAGTCTTATCCTCAGGACAGACTCACTTGGATTGACATGTCCTCACCTCCAAGACCGTCACTGCAAGGAAGATGTGCTGCCTTCAACAAGTGCTCTTAAGCACTTGAGCTGCAAGAAGGGCTCTCAGGACAGGTGGTTTAGGTGTCCACTGTGCTTTAGCACAGGTCATGCTCCCATTCGGGCTACAACACAAGGTCTGGTGAGGAGATGTGTCAGTGCTGCCCCATGCTCGACTCCAGGAAGGGCGACTTTAGGTACCTGGGCTTCTGTGGGGCCTCAGAGAAGGAAAAAACCCCATCCCTGAGGTCGAGGGGAGAACATTTGGCTGAGGCATGCTGAGAAGCCAGGGTTACACGGAGGCAGTGCAACCTCTGGGGGATGGTGTTTTTTTCATGGAAGGGATTGGGTATTCTTGTACCTGGGCCAGGATTTCTGTGCCAAAATCTGCTTAATGAATAAAGCTCTGGGCCTTCGTTCTCAACCTTCATTCCACAATCATTTTTTATGGACAGGGAAACAATATTTTTGTTGAGAGTCCATTTGTAATATTTTTTTTCTTTTGTCTCCTTCCCCTTTCTTCTTTTTCACAGTGGTGTGACCTGACCCTGGTCATATTAATTTCTCTTGATAGTTTTTTAAAGACGTTTGATTCCTGTAACATGAAACTAGTTACTAAATAACAAAGATTCAAAGATTAGTCTTGCCATTTCTCCCTAGGCTGCAGCCAGGCAGTGAGGGGGAGGAGGAAGGCAATGATGTGAGCTGCAGAGGACACTGAGACTGGAAGTGCTGATGAAAGGACTCATTATTCATCAGGATTTCAAGCTGAAAAGTTAAACTCAGCTGTTTTCCACAGCTGATACTGGTTCTTTCTGTTGCACTGCCAATGACCGCAACAGGTATAACACTGTCTTCCCACTACAATTTCACTTAAGCTTGTTAATAGTAATAAAAATTCCAGATACTAATTTGCTGTAACGTGACTTTATTGGTGCTTTACTGGTGGAAGAGGACCTGGGTTAAATAGAAGAGGCATATGTAGAAAAGAAATTCAGAGACAGCAGTGAAAATTGGGGCGAATGAGTTTGTATGCATGTGGGAATCTCAGTTACGCTCCTAAAGAGGACTGGATATCCTGAGCAGCAGCTACAAAAGGGGTCAGCTCTGCCTTTTTAGTGGGTTCTACTTAGAATACAGCCTCCAGCCAAACTAATGGTCAGTGAGAGCAAGGAGTTCCCATTCCAAAGTGCACACAAAGCAAACCATCTGAAACATCTGAAGACATAGCATAATTTTCCCTCATTTTATTTAGTGAATAGAAAAAAAAGAACAGAAAATCCAATGAAGTAAGCAGGTTTATCTTTTTGTTTCCCCAAGACTGAATTCTGCTGCTCAAGAAACCTCTGGAGCAGACTGCAGATTCCTTAAAGCTTTTCATTGCACTGAAATACCTTCAGATTATGACATATTCTCAATTATATCCCTCTGCAAAGTGTTTAAATATTCATATAATGAAGAAAAATGTCTATAAGCATGTTTTAGTTATGTACAGCGGAAGTTTAGGGGGGTTAAAGTCTTGTTTTTCAGAATCTCAGCATTTAAATGCAGCAGATTATCTTCAGTATGTCTTGAGAAAAAGCTTTCTGAATGTACAGATTCATCACAAATTTTTCCCACAGAGCCAGAAGATGAACCTTAGGGACATTCAGAAGAACAAAGGCCTTGAGGGTTTTGCATTTTAGGCTTGTAGAGCACCTATGGCAAAGCAGATGTGCCAAGGAGCCTGGAAAAACCACTCCTAGGGTTTTATGGAGACCCACTGGATTCAGCTGGTGCCTTCTGCCAGCCTACAGCACCCTCTGAACCAGCTCTGACCATGCAGAGCGACAGCAAAATAGCAGGAGGATGCGTGCAGCTGCTTGTTTTTTACATATTCACTTAACATTTCTGTCTCTTCAGAAACTTGTTCTCCTCTTGTGTACTGCTGTGTCTTTATCCAGTGCTCAGGATAGCAAGGAAGCAGCTTTGAAAGGGTATGAGAACAGAAGCTGCAGACCGTCACTAGGACCTCACTGTTCTTGCATAGATGCTTCACCTGAGCCGCTGTATCCTTTCCAAAACATGACAGCTTGTTAGAGAAAGGTATGTAATGCATAGAGAAGTGATTTTCCCCAGATTTTTTTTGTATCTCTTGTGAAGCAAGCAGGAGGAAAAGCACTGTACAGAAAGTTTAATACACCTTGTAAGTAAATTAAACATGTCTGGAGCCCAGAACACTTTTTCAAAATCCCATCTCCATCTGTCAATACCAAGAAGGAATTTTTTTCTACCTATTTCCCTAGCAATTCCTAAATAGAATTAGGGGTATCAGAAATTATGCAAGAAGTCTCTGGGTAATTCTAAGGGTAATCATCTCCCAGCTGTTTTTACCTTAAGCCAAGCTCTAAATTTTGTCTTTCACCTGACACAGCCAACAATACCTCCAAAGTGGTCAAATACACTTTCAGAGAAAACTATTTAGCTAGGGAATAAATAAAATAAAAGCACTACTCTATATTACTCTGTAGAGTATTGTGGCTTCTCCTTCTCTTTTTCCTGAGAGCTGGATTGAAGGAAAAAAAAAATAATCTATGGAGATATTTGAATGAAACGGTAACAGCCTGAAATTCTTCCATATGAATTACCACTATCTGCAGTGCCAAGAATTCCCTCAAAGGAGCCGTAAGTGCTGACGGCAAGGACTGAGAGATATCTTACTGGTTGGAGTCAGTTTTAAATTGTCATCCATGGGTGGTTAAAGTTCCCATCATAGTGGCAGTTTTCTCTGGCTCACTGATCAGGAGAAGAGAACTGGCGAGCTCTTCCCCTAATGAAGGATTAAATTTCATACTGCAGGCACCAATCACCCTCTTCCTTCACTACCATTCATTTTACAGGTTCATTGACTTACTAGCACTTACAGAAGAGATATAGTCAAGCAGCCCTCCTGCACCACCATTGTGTTATTTAATCCTTATTGCTGCATGATACTTCAGAGCCCTTTGAAATAAGAGAAAGAAGAGAAGCTGTTCAAAGAGGTTATCACAGAGACATACATGATTGACAGACCCTTCCTGTATCACCTCACACATTTTTTGTTTGAAAATACGTTGATCACGTGATCCCTCTTGGTTCTCAGTTAAGGACATGACATTCTTTCATAAGGAAATTTAGGACATGACAGTCTTTCTTAAGGAAATTTAGGACATGACAGTCTTTCTTAAGACTTATTTGCCCATCTCTTGTGCCTCTTCATTGCCTTGACAGTTTGAAAGATTCTTCAGGCGTGAAACTAAGAAAATAGCCCTTTTTTTTGTCGTGATCAAATTATCATCCCAGTTCCACCTATTCAAACTTGTTGCCTCTCTCCTACTTCATATCACATCAATGAGTCAGAATCTGGCTTTCTACTAAAAGCTGCTGTTATGTCCACGAAAGCATATCCCTCCATGCACCTCAGCATCCCCTGTAAGACCCGCTATCATCTTCTTCTCTCTCACCTTTCATTTTCAACTATGTGCACAAGCTACCCCAAACACAGTTCCCTAACTAAAATTAATTGCAATCACATCTTTATCTTTTAATATATGTAAGACATTGCTCAGGGTGGATTTCATCCAGCTTCAGTACTTTGATTGCCATGTATTAAGGATTACGGAAGAAAAGTATGTGCTGTCTTATTTTGCCTATGGCAGTGTGCTGAGACCAAAGCAGAGATTTGCCATATCTGAGATGCAGTACAGGTCTTTTGTGTTCAAGTTGCTGTTGTTGATACTTGGATCTGTACCAGTTGCACTGTTTCTAATTTGGAGAATAGCAAGCATAGGGGATTATTGAATGCAGCCACATGGTCCACATTTTCTCTCTGACGCCTTTTCCTGTGTGAACCTAGCCCCCTTCAAAATCCAAAACAAGGTACTGCCATTAGATAAGGCAGAAAAATATCTTTCAGTATTAAGAACCAGCATATTTCTCTTATGTAAAAGAGAGACCATACCTTGGATTTCGTGTAAGAGTAACTAGGTCATTAAATAACTTAGCAACGTACACAAAGGATACAGAGGCATCTCTGTAGGGAAGTTTTTAATCTAAACTTTTCATTCCAGTAGTGAACAGCTATCATTATTCCTTTAACATACACTTTTCATAATCATCAGATAATGCCCAGCCTTCTTTCCTATTTCATTTTTTTTTTAAACTCCTCTTGTCCCCTATTATCCTTTTGGTATATGTCTGCATTGCCATGCAACAGTGTGTTGTGTAAGCGCTAGACAGATTACCCTATTTTGAAAACTGAGCTTCAGTGTAAGCTAACAGGCATCTGCTAAATTAAGTTTGTAATAAAGCGATGTCCATTGCAGATCACCTTGGCTTTTAACTGCTCGTGAACGGGAACTTACACCACAAATGCTTTGCTTTTTTTTTACTTTTCCATGTGCCAAGACACTCAGAACAGCAGCATTCATGCATCAAATGTATTATAGCATTGGGACACCCTGGTCTCTACTTTATTATTTTAATCGTTATTCTGCTTTGAATTTTTGGCTGTCTTTTATTGTCTGTAGCATGAGATTCCAGTAGGTTCTTATGACTAGAGGTCAAACTAAATAAAAATGGCCCTGCTGGTTCTGTCAACTAAATTCAAGCATTACTGTGAAGCTTTATAGCAATAATACCTTCCGTGCTACTATATTCTGTAAGCAATTCCAATGGAATCCTTATTCTGAGGGGTTTATTATAGCTCAGCCATAAAAATGTGCTTTGAGATGAAAGTGGATTTATAAGATTTCTGCCCAGGAGCATATGCTTTGTAAAATTTAATTTAAATCAGCTTAGCTATTTTTTCTTTTCTTTAAAGACTGAAGAATAAAAACAAAAATAGATTATTAGTCTTTTTCTTAGCAGAAAAAAAATCTCACTTTTATTTCTATAACAAGTAGGCATTATTCTTGTCCTTCGTGCATGTATGTAATTCCAAAAACATCAGGTAAGACATGGGGAGGACCATGAGAGCAAAACTGGTCTTCCTTATTTTAAATGAAATATGGAGGCTGTCTGGCCAAGTGTTTGGACTAGGGTTTTCTATTGGGTAGAGGAGAAAAATAGGAACTGTGATATTATTGCTTGAAAACAGAAGATCTACTCCACGTAAACTACTTTTCACAACAGTTACCCACAGAGTTCTATGAAATGTTGGTGTAACTCAGTTTACAGACATATTATTACTCTTGGGATTGCTGGACCCAACGTTTTCTTCTGCACTGAGAGTTAGTTTGTGCAGAATTTGATGCTGAGGTTTTTTGCCAGTTTTCCATGATTTCCAAACGTCTGGACATATACCTTGCTGAGAACTCCCAGACAGAAATATGGCAACTGTTTCACACATTACTGGTGGACTAACAACATGCAATCATTCCCCCTGCAGCCTTTAGGTAGTATTTATCATTTGATACGGCATTTTCCCTCATGGTAACATTTACATAAAGGGTGGAAAAGCTGCACCTTCTGGAGTAATGGGATCTGGAATGATGAAAATAATAACAAGTAAGTCTGGTTTTGTCATCGTCATTGCACCAGTGCATGGATGAACGCAAAACTGAGAAACTACATTGATTTGATACAAAGTGACACGCTTTCATTTCTGTTTGACATGAAATATCTTGTGTTTGTTTTGAATAGATTTACTGTGAATTTTTTGCTTCACCTGAGTGAGATTTTCCTGACCAATCTCTTTCCTTTCCCACTCAGCCTTATCAAACAGCAGCATTGACTTACAGAATAATACTTCATCAAACACATCACAGTTCCTCTGACAACATTCAGTCTCATGCCAGGGTCATTGCTTATGAAGAACTAGAGCTGCGGCTACATTTCATCTTCAAATTTTGCTCACCTGAAGGCCACCTTGATAACTTGCCAGACGTCATGTAGACATTGAACAGAGTAGATTGAATTGAGCAGCTCATCAGACAGGGCTCTGTCATTTCATCTGAGTCAGCTGACAAACTGCTCAGCAAGTAACAAGGTGTCTGGAAACGTGGGAGTGATACTGCTCATGGAAACTAGGGAGAAAACTGTCTAATGGCAATGTATAGGATATACATGGCCTAGTTCAGGGGCCCCATCAGTTCAGAGGGAACATGATCTTCTTCTTTCAACATAACTGAAGAGGAAGCATTTTCAGATCTCTCCCTGAGAGAGCAGTTGTCATGTGTCCCATGTTTTGGGTACCCTACTTCCAAACATTTGTTTGTAGAGGCTTTTTCTTTGTATTTTTTTTCTTTTTTTTTCTTTTTTCTTTTTCTTTTTCTTTTTCTTTTTTCTTTTTCTTTTTCTTTTTCTTTTTCTTTTTCTTTTTCTTTTTCTTTTTCTTTTTCTTTTTCTTTTTCTTTTTCTTTTTCTTTTTCTTTTCCTTTTTCTTTTCATTTTTCCTTTTCCTTTTCCTTCCTTTTCTTTCTCTTTTTTCTTTTTTAACCATAACAAAGTTAACCCAAACATGAAGAGCTGTCTACAAATAAAAGATCACTTGGAGCAAATGAGTGAAATCTCATGTTGGGGAGGCACTCTTATCTTCACTTCTTTCAGTGGTTTAGCTCTTGATCAGAAACTTCCAGGGAAAACAAAGTAAGTTATAATAAATCAGGTGGATAACAGTAGAGACAGAAAATAGGGTGTGTTTGAAAACAACTTGGGAACCAGCACAAGCAAAAAAATTGTGTCAAAAGAGCCTAATGAGTTTCAGGCATGCCAAGATAAGAATATCCGAAAAAGCTATTTTAATATGCAATGGATTGTTACAGTCAGCATCATGTACCCATGTATATACAAATACACAGACATGCACACACAAATACTTATATATGCATAGTGTTGATTTTATTTTATTTTAATCTCAAATTAATCTCAGATTTTAATACCAACAGGTTTTCAAGATGGCTAATCAGTATACTATATGCAGTTGATATATATCCAGGGACAGGAAGGAAAGAACCTGAAGGCAATTGCCTTCCTACAACATGCTCATGGGCTGTGTTTGATGTATGAGGCAGTACAACAATTCACTGGCAAGCTGGAAAGAGCTAGCCAAGGCGACTTGGGCATTCAGCAGCAGTAGTCAGTGAACAGAAGTCAGCGCTGCATGTCAGAGATCCTGCAGCTGGATCCAAACGTCCGTCTTCTACATATATAGTGGATTTCATAGCAGAATAATAGGCAAGCTCATTCATGACTTAATTTATATCAGATGGATCAAAAGCTAACATGCACATCTGCCATCTGGTTCAGACTACTTTCTAAGGTATAGCCTCTCACATTCACAGAGCTAAAATCTTCCACTAAGTTCTCACATCTCAGTAGTTCTCACCCCTCACATCTCGGTAGTATTCTTAAGTCTGCCACAGACAGCTATGTCTTGTTCCTCTCATTTCTATTCATGTAGCCTGTTCTCCTATGGCTTGTGCTCACCTGAGATATGCTTGACACTTATTTATCTTTAACATAAAAAATAGCTTCTTTTTACCTTTATAGTTCTTCACTGACTGTCACGGCTCTTCTCAGACTCTTCTCAGAAGTATCAAGAGGCAATGAAAACACACTGAAATGCAAGAAAGTCCATTTAAATATCAGAAAGCACTTTCTTACTATGAGGATGGTTGAATACAGGAACAGATTGCCCAGAGAGGCTGTGGAGTCTGCAGCCCTGGAGATATTCAAAACCTGGCTGGATGTGGTCCTCAGCAAACTACTCCCACTGACTCTGTTTGAACAGGGAGGTTGGACTAGACAATCTCAAGAGGTCCCTTCCCACCTCCACGATTCTGTGACTCAGTAATCTTATCTCTCATTCATTAGTGACTTGATGATTCTTCCTTGCAAAAAGCATTGCTAGCAGCTTACGTCACGTAAGAGTTGTGTTTCCAAACATCCTCATGCCTAGGAAAATCTCCTTGCAATGCTTTTTCAAGGCTCTCCTGAAAACTCTTTGTTGCAGTCGATAATGCCTAAAAAAGTAATCTGCCAAGATGCAGATAGTTGCCGTGTCTACTTGTTACTCTGACTGGACTTCTATGCCTGTTCCTCCCTTTATAATTCAGGTTGTAAAATGCCTGAGACACAAACGGTGCTTGGGTTTTGTACTGCATTTACAACCACTGTCTGTTGTGCATAACTGGAACTGCTGGACACTCGATGAAAACAAAAGTAAATGGACACCTGCCAAATAGTCATAGTATCTTCCAGACTGGGTCAAAATATTAAAATAAAGATTTTAACTACTATTTTCAGTGTCAAGGAATTACTTTTTGTACAAATACAGAGAAACTGTAAGGCATCTGGAGTCTAAGATATTTCTTCGTTTGCTATACTACTCATTTAAATTTCACCAGTTCAGTGGAATTTAGCCTGAACTTTATTGGTAACTGTCGTGACTAACTGCAACAAAAGAAGTGAAAAAGGTGCCTCAGACTTTATTTACCGGGGAATAAGGAGTAGCTAGCTGCTTTTCACAGGCAGATCCTTCAGCCAGCCATTTACGTAGGTTGTTAATATACGAATGGGTTTTGAATCACTTGTCTCCACCTGTATGAATAGGTCTGTTTCTCCACCTCATTAACGTAGATGTGCTGAGTGCAATAAGACAGGCAGATAAAGTTCTGAAGCAGTTCCCATCAGGTGATGGAGTGGCACTACATCCTAGACAGATATATTTCCTCCAACTTTCCCTATGCGGTGTAATGTGAACCTGCTGCCTGAGCAGGAGAAGTTGCTTTCCCATGTGTTTCTGGCTCTCACTGGCAGCAGAGATTATACATCCTGCTGTCCCGTTTCTTTGATGCAACAAGGTAGGAGGGAAGACCTGAAATAAGACTGCAGTTGTCGGTGGCCAATTATCTAGCAGAATGTTTGGGAAAGATTTTTTTGCTGTTTACACTTCATTATCAACTATGCAGAAGGCAATTAACACCTGACCCCTCTTCTTTCATTTTTGATACATGCATAAACAGCAAAAAGTATGCTACAAGCAGCAGAAGAAATTCGGATTGATCTCTGTGACAAGAGTGGTCTACTTAGCCCTGATGCACCAATACCAGTGATGTTCTGTACTTGTCTCATACTGATCTCCATTCAAATAAGGCAGCAGCTGGAAGAGCCAGAAAACATTGACCTTTTTGTCATAATGATAAAAACAATGCTGTAGCAGCTTTTAAAATATGAAATTAGCCGCTTGATTAGAGCAATAAAATATTCTCTTAGGATTTCATGAGTAGAGCAGTAGCACAGAAGATTTTGCTTGCTTTTGGCTAGGTATTAGTGATGTGATACATATGACATGAGGCAATATGAGGTTTTGCTGAGTTTTATTGTATCCATCTGAATATAATACACATATGTATATTACTGTGGTATAAATTTCACTGTGTATATGAAAATCTGACCCTTACATCACCAGAATTAACTTCCCTGCCTGTGTTGGTCTCTTATCAACGTTCCATAATCAGAGTCCTTAGAAACAGTACATTAGCACAGTTCTGCTGCATGGACAGAAAGAAAAGTCAAACCAATCCTCCGAAACACCTCCTTGCCCCAAACATAGAAATGCTAATTTCCTCCTGCCAACCAATTTTTTTAGTTAGGGAGCAGAGAGTCACAACTTGGCCAGGTAAAAGTAGGAGAAGCTCTGTCACAGACAGAGCAAATTCTGAAACTTGCATACAGATCATAAGTCATATGATTTTGAAATATAATCTACATCTTGTGAAATATGTAATAAATCTAGTGCCCAGGGGAAATGAAAACAGCTTGAGCTTTCTGTCAGCTTGGGTGGCATAACTCAGAGCAAAGTTATAGGCACTAAGAAGCTCACCTGAACATAACTTGTGGCAGTGCCTTCCCCTAAGAAACAAAAACATATAGGCCTGGCTTTATCTGCATTTCATGAATAGCACAGATTTTGTCCCAGCAAGCCCCTGACTCTGCACCCTGATAAACAGGTGTCTAAAATGTTCAGCTAGGAGTCACTGGCACCAGCTTTGCTTTTGAGGAATCAGGTGCCATCTTTGAGCTGAGGCTAATAGCTAAGTGTACCTTTCCTGCTCTGCTCCAGAGTGCAGTCCAGCTAGTGGTCTGAAACTACAGATTAGTTTAAAATTATAGAATCATAGAAACATAGAATATGTTGTGTTGGAAGCAACCTTTAAAGGCCATCTAGTCCAACCCCTCTGCATTAAGCAGGGACATGATCACAGTCATAGAATGACTACTTCATAAATCATAGAATCATAGAATGGCTTGAGGTGGAAGGGACCTTAAAGATCATCTAGTTCCAACTCCCCTGCCCCATCAAACCTGACCTTGCGTGTCTCCAGGGGTGGGGCTTTCACTACCTCTATGGGCAACCTGTTCCAGTGCTTCCCCAGCTTACAACAGTGTTTAAACTCTGTGTTTGTTTTAGTCTTTGTTTGGAGTACTTGATTTTGCCCTAGGTCTAAAGGAGTTGGGAAAACACCTCTCCCATCCGGCCTGGGAGAGCTCCCAAAAGTCTTCTGACTGATTTGCATTTTTTTCACTAAGGCCCCAAATATATGTACAGCCTTATAAAACACACACCTTGGGGGTAAGCGATTATTTATGATACAACAAGAAAAATATAAAAAATATGTCACTATAATCTCTTAAATGACCTAGTTTCATTCTCTGATTTCAAAGTATTTACTTTGTTTGATCTGTCATAAATATTTTTCTTGACTCTTTAAATACCATTAGCTTATTGATGTAGGTGGAAAGATGACTTGTTGCAGTGTTAGAACAAATTAAATTCTCTTTTAAATGAGAATTAAACTACTTAATGCTACAAAAGAGAATCGGTACTTCAGTGCAAGATTCAGTCCCCAAAGTTTCAGCACTAGTTGCACAACTCTGAAGGAAAAATTTTAATGCTACAAACTGAACAAGGTCACTGTTGAGGCTTACCTGCTGGAGACTTGTTTCCCTTTATGACTAGGACCATTATTTTTATTTACTTCTAACCAGAAAAAAACCCAATGTACTAGGCACTTACCTTTTCATAGAATCATAGAATCATAGAACA
>NW_009733447.1:0-8701 GCF_000703405.1 Apaloderma vittatum
TAATAGTTACACGTAGGTTTTTAACTAAGCCCTTGCGGCGCCGGGGATGTCAACTAGTGTCCTTCTCCTAGAGCAACTTCTTTTTGGAACAAAAGGAAGGAAAATCCTGTCTGTGCACTCTTTTGTCACTGGTGACAAAAAATAGCTTCTTCAGCTGAAATTGTTACTTAAAAGTGTCTTCTCTGCATAAATACATTGTATTCTTACGATTAATTAAATTTGTGCCAGATCTAATTAGATAAAGGAGTGGATGCAATCTGATTCATAGAATCACAGACTGGTTTCAGTTGGAAGGGACCTTAAGGATCACGTAGTCCCAACCCCCTGCCATGGGCAGGGACACCTCCCACTGGATCAGGTTGCTCAAAGCCCCATCCAGCCTGGCCTTGGACACTGCCAGGGAGGGGCCATCCACAGCTTCTCTGGGCAACCTGTGCCAGTGCCTCACCACCCTCACACTGAAGCACTTCCTAATGTCTAAACTGAACCTACCCTGCTCTAGTTTAAAACCATTGCCCCTCGTTCTATCGCTACATGCCCTTGTAAGCAGTCCCTCCCCAGCTTTCCTGTAGGAAGGCCACTATAAATTCTCCCTCGAGCCTTCTCTCCTCCTGGCTGAACAAGCCCAACTCTTTCAGCCTGTCCTTATCAGAGAGGTGTTCCAGCCCTCTGATCATCTCTGTGGCCTCCTCTGGACCCACTCCAATGGGTCCATGTCCTTCTTGTGCTGCGGGCCCCAGAGCTGGACGCTGTGCTGCAGGTGGGCTCTCACCAGAGCAGAGTAGAGAGGAAGAATCACCTCCCTTGACCTGCCAGCCATGCTGCTTTTGATGAAGCCCAGAATATAGTCTGGGGTAATAATCTGGCTGATTCTACAAGTGAAAGGCTGCTAACACAGCAAACACGTCACACGGCAGCTGTGCACGCACGTGTCTTCCTACCATTTTTGCATCCCCCTTCCCCTCAGCTAAATGGATTGCAGCCATTCGCAACCACCCCTGACTAGACACCAGCTGGGCCCGTTTCAGCCTGTTCTGTGAGCTGCATGTAGATGCCTTGGGATAGAATTTATTACCTGTGCACTGGCTGGCTGTCTGGAGCGCTCCCTTGGACCTTTCTTTCCTACTCTTTGCCATGCAGAGATTGTACTAATGTATTTTTTTGGTTACCCATCAAAATACCACAATGCATGTATGACTGGACATTTCAAAAAATACAACTAGCCAGCAATTTGAGCGGCCTAGCTGAAAATTAACCAGGAAAACCCAGATATCCATCTTGCATATCCAGATATCTATATTTGATTTAAAAGCTGTGCTGCTACCATTAACTTCACCTGCAACTATCTCAAACTGAGTCTGAAAACAGCTCAGCAATTAGATGCCAATGAGCAGAAGCGAATACATCTGTCTTTCTTATCACATGATTCATATTCATGTCCAGGGGTTTTGTGCTGTTTGTGCAGTCATTCAGGCAAATAATGAATCAAATTCCAATGCAGACAAAAACTTGTGCTTTATTTACAGTTTTACCAATAGCTCATGAGCTTTTATTTTGATAAAATAAACATTGGATGCTGGTTTACCAAATATCCTGTGTTCAGATTATTTTACTAAAAATAGCTACCAAAAAAACCATCCATCACTGGTAATGATTAGTCTGACAAACCTCCTACTCAGCTACGGTGGATGATGCTGCCTCAGAAGCTCTAGATGATCCTTCCAGAATCTGCAAACCTCTCCACAGCAGCACTGTTATTATTACCTGTACCCGAGACCAAGGTGCAGTACGAGCACACCTAACTATGGTGATGCTGCCCTTTGATTGATTCATTAAGGAGGGTTTTGCCATCCTGGCGCTGCTGAGGGGAAACCAACAATATTTTCAGATTTGTTCTACCTGCTTCTGAGTAATGAGTTCTGCTGAAGTTCATTGGAAGTGGTTAACCTATGCTTGGTATGAAAATGAATCCAAAAAAATCGCCTGAATCCCTGTGTCTTAATCTAATTTTTGAGCAGTGTATTTACACTTTTCCTGAGAATTACTTTAAAGCCAGAGAGAAAAGGCATTAATTCCCTGTCTCATGCCTGAGCCACCTATGACTTTGGGGGCTTGGAAGCTGCTTTATCTGCAATTCACAGATATTTCATCAGTCTGACCTAGGTGAAAAACTCACACCCTAGTTTCCATTAGTTACTGTATACATTACTTCATGCCAGCTGGGCTTTTCTGTGGTAGAGCTGTTGCTGCCTCCCTCACTACCCAGTAATATGGCCAACAATCATTGTTGAGCAAAAGCACTGAGATGACAGGGACTGCCACAATGCCGTGGTACAGTCCTTGGTCTAAATTCCCTCCTTCTCTTTCAAGAAGAGAGCAGGGTTGACTTTGTTTTTGTTTGATGTATCAGTATCGGTATCTACAAAATTAAGAATTCAGAGCATTTGTTCAAACAGTTGATTTCTATCTATTCCCAGTGAAAAAAACCTGCAAACAAAAAACAAACAACAACCAAACCCCCACAAAACATTAACTGCTGTGTGAATGTCATATTCTGCCCTTTCAGAGCTTTTGATATTCACATCCAAAATAAAATAAAAAACGTTGTTATTAGCTGTAGGTAAACAGCTGTAAAGAGTTTAATAAAAGACTGGTCAGATTTGTGCAGATGCATTTTTGCCATTCAGATGAAACATATTTCTCAAGGCTCTTAGTGTAAATGTTAGAATTCTTTTAAAATGCACTCAAAACAACTAAAACCCCCTCGTCCCCCAAAATCCACAACCCAAACCTCAGAAAACTTAATTAAGTACATGTACCTGACAATCCTTTAAGAGTTTCTGCTACTAGTGAGCCCAGGTTTCTCAGGCAACTGCAGAAGAAACCCTTGGGTACAATCTCAGCAAACTGACTATTCTGGAAGAAGCCTGTTACTGCATGGAAAAGGAAAAGAAACAGCAAATGAAAATGAGTGCTTGTGAGGGTATTTTTCAACAGATCCAAGGGGTCAGCACTTCAGCTTTTTTACTTTCTCATTTTCTCTGGTCTTCCAGTTCTGTTTTCTTTCACAAACAGGCTCGTAGTGGTCCTTCTTTTAAAAACTCTGCAGGCAACCTCATCCAGCTTACAGCGAGACATTAGACAAATGAGGATGCAGGACATTCCTTTGGAAAGGTATGTCTCTGAGTATTGTGATGCTTACGTCACATTCCTATCCTACTGCCTACTACATGACAGGTTTGGCAGAAACAAGTCAGCCTCTGGCTTTTCTCAGCTAACACTGAATACATCATTGCTCTCCATGGATTCCTCAGCTTTGCGTAACTAACAGGCTGCCCCTCTGAAAGCTTACTCCTATCACATGCGTGATGTCTTCCACCTCATGGAGAATGGAAGTGGGAAACATTGCATCTCTCAAGGGATAAAGACTCTGATGAGAATTCTCAAAAGAAAAAGAAAGGAAATAAGTATAAGACAGATCTGTTCCCCCTGTTGTGTTCCTGCCTGAAGAATTTACTGCCCAAAGTAGAATGTTTTAACAGTGGCAAGTGGATGGTCCTGCTTGTTAATGATGCAAAGAGCAACTCTCACATCAACTTTCTGAAGCGTGCAGAAAACCATAATGTGCATACACATCCTATAGGAATGATTTTTCCAGAGTCATTTTCTTTCCGAGGCTAACAGATGATGGTAATAAACTATCATCTATTTATTCCTTAAATCTTTTAAAAAATAAATCTACTTCTCTAAAATGCTGAAGGAAAGTATGTGATAAACATTTTCAAGTCACATTAGAGAAAAAAAAGCATGCATAACATTACTTACATGCAGGTACAGAACCATGATGATCTATGATGGTAGGAAAGGCCATATCTTCTAGAACAACAGAGGGCTGGAAAAAAATGACACAAGCTCTTCTTCAGGTTTGAAATATGCAAAAATCTTTGCATTCCTGACTAGAATTGGCAGACTTCTACCAGCAAATAATTCATTTGTCGAGAAATGTAGTTTTAGGGCAGACAAAACACTTTGCCAAATCTAAAGTATTCACCATGAGTTATGGCCAAGAAGAGAAAGAGCAAGAACGTCAGAAGGATTTATCTTATTTCTTCTGAAATGGAAACAGTGATTGAGCTCATAAACAAAAGCCCTGACACAGACACACAGACACATGCACGCACTTCACGTTCCATTCACAAAATACAGGCTACAGCAGAGCAGCTGGGAATTTAGGCTCAAATGTCCTTTTTGCATTAGTTTTGCATCTGAGTTTTGCATATTCTAGAGAACATCTTAACTGTCTTTTTACTGTTGTGATGTACAGGTTTCTTGCTTGTAACCTGTATTATATTTTAACCTCACTAGATCAGTGAAGGGGATTGACCCAAAGTAAGATTTTGTGTGTTCGTATCCCAAAATGGGGGGAGACCCAGATTCCTTGCATTTCCATGCCTTAGCTTTTAAAAAGATAGTAAATCTTTAAAAATAATTTTTAAAAGTAATAGATTTTTTAGACTTCCACTCGTAACTCCCTTATGTTAAAAATATCTGTTTTGACATGATGTTCTAATATATGTGCAACCAAACACCCATATGCAACAGTATTTCTTATTGGATTCAGCAATAAAGATTTCTTTTTGAAAAATGTCCCGTTTTCAAGCCAGTATATGATTTTGAGCATTTTCATATGATTAGAATCAAAAGGGAGCCAAGGTAAACTAAGAAAGAGCATAAACAAAATAGATGTTTAGCTGACATGATTTATTAAATGTGACTAAGTGATGTACCATTTGCAATTTATAAAAAGGAAAAGAATCCCAACAACATTACAAATCTTGGTTTCTGCTGTATTTTTAATCACAAGAGATAAATGCTGTATAAAATGAACTGAAAGAAAACCACGCAGCTCATTCAATAGTGAAATATGGTTGCTTCTAGAATGGTGAGCAGCAAATGCTGATTGGGACATTAAGAACAAGCCTCAGAAGACAACAGAGATGGGCTAATGCTGTATGTGGTAACACACCCTCAAAGGACAGGGCTTGTGACCTGGAATGTGTTCCTAAGACACACTAGCTGGAGCCCGTATTTCCTTCCCACCATCCCAATGCCCAGCTGGGCCTATTTCACAGAACCACAAAATGTCAGGGGTTGGAAGGGACCTCAAAAGATCATCTAGTCTAGCCCCCCTGCCAGAGCAGGATCCACTACATCAGGTCACACCGGAACATGTCCAGGCAGGTTTTGAAAGGCTCCAGAGAAGGGGACTCCCCAGTCTCTCTGGGCAGCCTGTGCCAGTGCTCCATCACCCTCACAGTGAAAAACCTTTTTCTAATGTTTTTGTGGAACCTCCTATGTTCCAGCTTGTATCCGTTGCCCCATTTTTCAATATTTGCAAGGGGTCAGGTCAAACGCGTCCCTCCGTGGTGTAAGAATTAGCATGCTGTTTTCCTTCAGGTTAAACACTTCAGTGACAACAGGAGCACAGTAAAGTATCAGTTAACAGAGCAGGCTGATAGCCTGCCTGGCAGTTTTGCCCCAGTTTTCTTCTTGACCTCCAAAAAAGCTCATTATCAGAGGGGAGAGCAACAATTCAGCAGCTGTGCAGCAACATCTTGCTCTCAACACCTCCAGCATATATCAGAGGGGGAAATCAGCTTGCAATAAGCAGAAATATTTCCTGACCCAGTTTCAGGCATTTTATAAACTTCGAGCCTCTTTCCAGCTGTAGAGATAAAACACTGTGCTGAAGCAAGAAACAGTGATAGCTGTCAGAAACAGACGTCTTTGCCCTCCTTCACCGCGTGTGGCACAACTGTTAAGGAAATTTATATGGGATTTCACAACGGAAATGAACTCGGGTTTCGGTTCTGACAGTCTCTCTGCTTGACTTGTTTCACTGTTTCTGCTGAGCAGCTGACTGTAAAGCCGTGCTGCAATGCACAATGTTACACAAGTCATTTGCCGAGTGCTTCGACTTAAAGACAGTAAAGTAGAGAAATGGCACCCACCCAACTCTACATGTCCTTCTGCAGGAGCCAACCAGTGCCTCTGGGCTTACCAAAAGGCTCGCAGAGTGTCTCAGCCTGAGCAGTGCCCGCTGTCAACCCGTGTAGCTGGGAGCTCGCAGGGAGCTGGGCCGGCACTTCATGCCCAGTGGCGTAATATCATTGTGGCTGCCCAGAGCACCAAATTAGGAAAGACCGAGAAGTCTTTGAAAGATACATCTAAGAGTCTGTAATGGGTTTGTGCCTGCTGGTTTTTTTTTTTTTAAGTAGCATGGGGGCCACGGAATGTCTCCTTGCAAAACTTCCCGAGCCTCCCCCAGCCCTGGTAAGAGTCAGACCCACCTCTGGCCAAGGCCAGGCCAATCGGTGCCTCTGAGATCAGGGTATTTAAGAGGGGAAACCTATTGGGGCAGCCTCTATGACCTGGCTTTTATATTGAGGACTTCTTTGTTCTGTAAAGGAGAGAGAGGTGAGGAGAGCAACCACGAAGGTCTGTGAGGAAGAAGGGCACTGGAGCGGAGATTTCCTTGAGGCCTGCGGTGAGATGGCCAGCTGGAGCCCTGTGCCCTGAGGAGATTAACGGTGGTGGGTGGCCCGGCGTGCAGCAGCCCTCAGAGAACCCCATGTCAGAGCAGAAGACCGTGCTAGAGCAGGGGATGACACAGGAGCAGAGGACTGCACCTGAAGCTTGCCATGACTCCAAGGAGGAGTCACGCTGGAGCAGTCTGTGGCTGGGAGGACTGCAGCCCACGGGAGGGACCCACACCTGTGGGAAGGACTCACACTGAAGAAGCTGAAGGAGGACTATCTCCCATAAGAGGGGCACCAGGTGGCAGCAGGGGAAGACTGGCAAGGAGTCCACTCCCCGAAGAGGAAGGAGCTGCGTGGGCAGTGCATAATGAACAGACTGCAACCCCATCCCCTGCCCCACTGTGCCATCAGGGGGAGGATGTACCCAGGAAAAAGAGAGGGGTGGGGGAGAAGGTGTATTTAAGACCTGGTTGTATTTATTTCTCTCACTATCCTACTCTGAGCTAATGGTTGGTTAAACTGGTGGTGGTTCTATTGTCTAAATTAAACTGATGCTTTCTCCCCAAGTCTGCTCTGGTTTTTGCTTGTCACTGTAAGCAGTGAGTGAATCTTCCTTGTCCTTAATCTCCATCCTCAAGCCTTTTGCTGAATTTTCTCCTCCCCATCCCAAAAAAGGAGGAGGCCAGCAGTGAGCAAGTGGCTGCATGGCTCTTTGTTGCTGGCAGTTGGATGGGCTCAAACTATGACAGAATCTCATTTTAAAAAAAAGAAAATCTGTATTAAATAATCCCAGTTTAAACACAGATAACAAAGTACAAATTTTTATACTTTATTTTGAAGCTAGAGAATACATTTAATTCTACTATATTTGAAAATTCCCTAATGTCTTCTAGGAACACATGTCCACTCTTCTGAAGAAGGCAACATGGTCCATCATTGTCCTTGTTTACTACCCATAGTAAGCACTTCTACGCATGGCTATTGTAGCCAAATGGTAATTGACAATTGATAGTAACATTGCTAGAGGGGCAAATAGTATGGAAGTGCTACAGAGGGTTTTTTTTAGTTAGTAGTCTTCTATATTTATTCCTTTTAAACTGAAATGTTTTCTTATGAAATTCTGATGACAATTCTAATAGTAATTTCTCCTGCATCATGCACCTCAAACAAGAAAATGAGCCATTTTACAATCACACTGTAGAGTCACTGCTTGTGGGACACATTTCATGGCACCTGTAACACTGGGATTTCTGCACTGACACTGTGCAGAAAATGATGCAAAGGTGATCAAAGGGCAATAGTAGCTGTCAATCTCAACTCCAAACTGCTTTTGCTAATTTAAAAATTTAGATGGCAGAGTAGTAGCAATGTTATGAGGGCATCTGGCATGCCGATTTTTTTCTCCTGTTGCTAAACTAAAACATACTCCATTATCTAAACTAACACAGATGATAAAGTTTGGTTTCCCACTTCCACATCCTCCATCCTTTTCCTTTCTCCTGTTGCAATTCCCTCCACATGTGCCCCGTCAAGTCCTTCCAGCTGTTATTCTTATGCAGAGCGCAGCCTGGGCTCAGGTGCTGCCAGAGCTGTGGACGGCAGATCATAGAATCACAAAAAATGTTGGGTTGCAAGGGACATTTAAAGGTCATCCAGCCCAACCCCCAGGCAGCGAGCAGGGACATCTTTCACTAGATCAGGTTGCTTAGAGCTCCAGGTCCAGCATTTGGGGGCTGTCCCTGCCTCTCGCCACCCCTAGCAGCATCTCAGTGGATTGTGCAGCCACCCGTCATGAGGCAAGAGCCCGGCTCTGCTTGACAGAAGTGGAGGTGTTTCTTGGATGCTACCTCTACTCTCCGTTTGTGTGTGGTTCAGGCCTGCCCAGCTTGCTCTTCTTCCTGTGTGGACTGAGCTGGACAAGTTTTGGCCAGCTGAGAGGAGCTGGCACCTTCTCTGGCTGCCTCTGTCTCCCCTGCTTGTGGTTTCCAAAGGGAACCCTCCAGACATCAGAGCAATGAGGGTCGCTGGAGCAGAGCCATGAGTCAGCATGGGGAAAACTCCCCTTATTGTCCTCACGGCAATGCCACGTTTTTTAATAAATTCAATATAAACCCCAAAAATGTAACAGGGGTTGAAAATGACTGAGCTGAAAGAGGGTACTT
>NW_009733447.1:8714-28107 GCF_000703405.1 Apaloderma vittatum
GAGTGTAATTGGATTTGGAGAGGGGAAGCCTGTTTCAAAAGAAAATTCCTGGGATGCTTGTTTTTAAAGTGGTAGCAGCAACCTCAGGAAAACAACGAAGCATCTGCTGGGGAATGAAGGATAACACAAGGACTGACCTCAGGACTTATCCTGGCACGGCTTTGCTGCCCTGTGCGTATCTCGCATCCTTGACAGCAAAATCATCTTCAGCACAATAAAATCAAGGTAAATCACTCCAGACATTTCTGAGAGCAATTTGTCACTGAGTGCAATTCCCACTGAGGTAAAAAGGGCATAGGTAAAACTGGACAGAAAGATAGCTTTCAGCCAACTAAGGTGGGCAATATTTTTTGGGCAAATTTTTAATATGATTTTTGAGATGCTAGTAACTTAAACAGATTCTAATGCTGCTTAAGGCTGGTTGTTGGTAATTGCACTATGCAGATGAAGGAGCAGGACTCTTTATATGACAGTGCTCTGTGCCAGCTTCAACTAGGCCTGAGGAATTACTGTGCTAAACACACTACAAAACAAAACCTAGCATAAATTTTAAGTCTGAACAAACAAGACAGGCAAAAAAAAAGTATTACTAATAATGCTTCATCTTCAGAGAAAGAAACTGTGACAGAGCCTGTCTTGCATCTAAATGAAAAAGCTTCCAGGAGGCTGTTTTGTTCATAGAGAAATGGGGTGAGCCAAAATTAGAGACATATTAAGAGATGGCAAAGTGCTGAATGTGCTATTACCCAAGTAATTTCTTCAGAAATTATTTCTAGCCTCTGGGAGGATTTGGTCTACACTACAGTATTCATATTCTATATGAGAAAGTCACAATTAAAAGCAGCCTTACTCAGGGATTCAAAGAATGCTTCTACAGATCAATGAATTTTTTTTGAGTTGATATAGTTAGTTTTGTATCAGTTGATTTGCTTTCAAATCCTCAGATCATACATGCTAACTTTTTTACTCTAAGAAGGTACATGAATCTACACACATAGAGGAAAAATGTTGTTGCTGTTTGGCTGGATAAATGTTAGGAAAGGCTGAGTTTTCCTCATGATATTCATTCTCCTGCAGCCATTGCCTGTGAGTCAACTCTATCTGACACAAGCTGTGCAAATTCAGAAAGGACAGGCAAATGAAAGAACTGCTTCAGAACAGTTTTCAGTCTGGATATGAGGATGCCCTGTGCTATATAGTATTTTTTTTTAATACAGTTACCTAGTGCCAGGAGACAGCAATGAAAGAAAAAAATAAATCAATAGATAGGTATGTTGCAAAACCAGACATAGTGAAAAAGAAAAGACTGATAAAATCTCTGGATGCCCACACTTCCAGTATATGGTTCATGTTCACTTTTTACTGCACTCCCTTCCTATTTGCCTTAGAGCTTATCTTTGATGAAAAACACAAACAGTATTTAAGGTCTGACTAATACCCACAAAACTAAGGACGGGAAGAGAAGGACATGAGAATTCCTATTTTTCTGTACGTTCTCCGTGTCCTACAAATTGGGTAATGTTACTGAATAAAACATTACGCATACTTCTGAACAAGTGATCTGCAGTTGCTCAAGTTAGACTTTTTTTGCCTAGAATAGGATCACTTTTTACATTTACAGGTAAAATTTATCACCAGTTATACATAAGCAAATAGTTCTTACTAGGTTACTCGCAACAACTAGTGAAAAGTGTCCAGTATCCCTGACCTTTTTGGTCTGCATTTAGGCTGGCATACAAAGCAGGCTTCTTCTTTTTCTTTTAAGACCTGAGTGACATTTAAAATCAGGCATCTCAGCAAGCTCTTTTGCTAAGGTTTTCAATATTTACTTTCTATAAATAACCTCTTTAAATTTTTCTGTTTCTTTGCACTTCTCTGCAGGAAAAGCAATCTGATAATATCAAGCATTAAGGAAAATTTGCACAAGGGCAGGCAAAGCAAATGTCTGTTTTATTCAAACAAGACACTCCTTTCCTCAATTTTTGACCTCCTTTCTTTGGAAACCCATAAACTAGTAAATATGATTTACATCTTTCAAGGTGAAAGAAACAGAATTTCTCACCACTTTGAAGTACCCAATTTCAGGAGTAACCACATAGAGATATACACCCAATCATCTCAAAATTTATACAGAACTTATCTTCAGCTATTGCATATTTGTCTTCAATAGATTTACTTGTGTATAAAGGTAAATTGGCTCTCAATGTACTTAAAGAATCAGAGGTCTGAGTTGCCACTAAGTTCACAATAGTACTTCTTTCCTTCTTTGAAAATCTTTCTGTCCTCTCTGGTACCCTGACTGTGTCTGAGCACGTGTTTTTCTCCATCATCAAACATCGATGCAAAACCATACTACAATGTGACTTTTCTATTTGCAGTCCCTTTTCTAGGTTGGTTACAGGACACATGGTGAAAGCACAAAGATACTTTCCCAAGTGGAAAAAAGGATTTGAAAAGAGTCAAGCAGTCTGGTTAATTGGATCATTCATCACCAAAATCTGTCTTTAAAGCATAGTTAGTATTTGCTTCACAGCTGATCATTGGTTATCTTATGGGGATGAATAAATTTATTTAAAAATATTATTGGTCTATAATTTTACAAATTTCTGCATGCAACCAATTAGGTAATGGCTAAATTACTATTAGTAAAACTCCCTTCCATAAATCAACTAGCTTGAAAAAGTATTTCAGTTCAGCTTCTGCATTTTAACATTTCCAATATTTTTTTACTCTACTTTTTGCAACTTCTGTTTTTGATGGGATGGCAGGATTCTGGCCACCTAAAGCACATTTTCAAAGTTATGATAGCTAATCCCTTTAAAGAATAACCTAATTGGTCAAGGCACTTCTATAGCAAAGCAAAGACTTAATATGCCATCTTCATGGTGCATCTAGCCTCATCAGTTCAAGGGGCAAGGGACCAGAGGTCATTGCTGAACCTTAACCTCTCTCACAATGGCATGCAGAACTGCCTGGCCAATTTCCTCTGGGTTTTACTTAGCAGGCATGTAGCCAGCATGGGAAGCAGCCTTTCCCACAGATGTTTGGTATAAAAGAAGCTATTTATCAGTGTGAGTTATACAGTCAGGCTGTGATCAGAATAGATCCCATCTCTATGTAACACAGCAGTTCCCATGTTCTCTGAAACAATGGGTTACAGCAGCTAAATTGAAACTAATTTGTGCCTGAAGCCTGTTTTCTTGTATCAGTCTCTTTTAGAGGGCTCTGATTTACACTCATTTCTCATCAGGATTGATGTTGCCTGGGAGAATGGGAAGGGTCACAGGGCAAATGGTGGCACTGTCCAAGGTGACCGGCTGAAGGGACCTCAGGCAAAGACCAGGGTTTTCTGACAGCCCAAGTCCTATCTCTGGTAACCGTTCCAGCAGTTCCCTTCAATGCAAGCATTTTTCTTCCCCAAAAGCCTTCTAACATGGCAGTCTTCTTGATTTCTTTTTTAAAAAAAAATCCAACAGAACAGATATTAAGCCAGTCTGAGTTCCTCTCCCAAAACAGTTGGACTCTATCCTCTCCCATACTTGCCATTTGTTAGGAGAAGTACCATTGCACTTACTTCATGTGCAAAAAATACCTCAGATGTGAATCATAAAGTCTTCTGGGACCACAAGAACCATGGGTATTAATCCACAGTGAATTTTCAGATTGGACAAACTCTCCATCAGGCCTATGAATGTAAGCCTTACTTCTCTTTAATGTCTTGACATGCTGATTAGATATGTTTTTGATGTATATCTGCGCAGCATATCGGAAAACATCTGGATTCAGCCTGCTCTCTCCTCAGCAATTTATATTCACCCCAGACAGATAATTTCTTCGCTCGCCATGCCTGTGTGAGGGCAGTGGTCATCAACAACCCTGCAAGAATTTATTAACATCTTTGTAGACTTAAACCATTGCCTTAAGTATTTTTACTTTTGTCCTTACTCTAAACACACATGGGTCCTTTAGAACCTCAAAGAGCAAGAGAGCTTCTTTTAGGAAAGTTTCCTTGCCACTGTGACAAATATAATAAAATTTAGTGATTTACTGAACTGATTAGACCGGAAACAGTATAAAATAACCCTTCCAGCACTTGCAATTAAAAAAAAAAAAGCAAAGCAAAAACCTTTCTGGGACAGGCAGGAGGGAACTGCCATCAGTTTAGGCAGTGCACTTCATTTCTGGGACTGTAACTGAGACATCCTAAACATGGGCACCTTCAGAGCCCAGGTTTCAAATCCAGCCCCTGCAGGGTGATTGAGAAATTTATGGGTTTACCTTCATTTTCTTAAATTCTAGATCTTTTAAAAGCCTTCAGGTTTTGGTTTGAGTCAAAAAATTAGAACTCCCTGGATGAGAGCCAGATAAATCTCAGTCTCCTCCTTCAGTCAGACCAGCTCCATCTTTTTCTTCCCCAGGATTCACTGACCCAGCCCATGCCTGTGTTCCCCAATCTGAGGCTGGGCAGTCCCAGGGCTGACAGAGAGATTGGGAGACCCGGGAGAGCTACCAGAGCTCCAGCCCTGGCTGTACAAGCCCTGAAAACTGCCGGATGCAATATTGCACTCATCTCTGGACCTCTGAGCCTGTGGAGCTTTCACCAAGAAACCCCAGTGAGTTTCAAATTAGAAGAGAGATGCTTCAAAGCCTTATGCATTTAACCACATTTGGGCAAAATTTCATGAGCAAAGCAATTTTTCTGCAGAGACACACACATCTCCCCCTGTCCAGAAGTCAAATTGCTGTTACAAAGGATGACGATCTTGTCCTGTCCCAGTAGAACACTTGTAAGAATTCAGGGACATGAGAAAATGCATAATGCCACAATTATCTAGAGAACAGATAACTTTTTTCTTTTCTTTTTCAGAAATGTTAAAAAACCACATGAGTAACTGTAAAATAAACTTCAAGTATTCACCCTGAGACAGGCATAAGAAATTTCAGAGCACTGGAAAATGATTTGCCCCAGCAGAAGTAGAATTTTACATGGGAAATTGTTGGCCCAATGTAACTACTGGCAGCAGTGCCAGCTCTGCTTATAAGAAATAACCTACCTATGCAAATCAGCCAGTTCTTAAAAATTTACAAACCTCAAATGCTGTACCTCAGTCATACAGCCAAAAGGAAAGTTTATTACTTCAAGAGATGTTAGCCATATTTTGACTAAAGTCTTTTCAGAAAAGCCTTATAATATAAAAGATTAAGAAAAAAGAGAACTGGGCTGGCATAGTGTTACTAGAAGACGCTCTGTAAAGCCTCCAGCTGATCCACTACCACTCTTTTCTAGTCCTCCAGTTTCAACAGGAGTTATGTCTATCCTAGGCAGGGTGAGGTCCGTTCAGGTCAGGACTGTGGCGACACATTGTCCATCCTCTCAGTCTCAGCACAGCTCTTTCAGCGCACCTCTAAAACAGTCCTACAGGCTTCCTTTGTGCCCAAGACTCTCTCCAGCATGTGCCTACTGCTGTCACCACAATGTCACTTCACAAGGGACCATGGAGAATAAGGGCTAGATCATGCTCTGCATGCAGACCCTTGACATGTCCACGTCCTTCATGAGTGAAGATTGACATTTTGCTTAAGAGAAAATATGGTGAACGTCTTAGTGCAATTCCCTTTGGCACTTTGAGAAGCGAGATAATATTATCTTTCTCTTCCTTACTATCTACTTGTAGTATGCACAATATACAGGAAATTTTGTAAATTTCTAGTAGTTTTTATCAAATGTCAGAGGATACACAGGAACTTGCCTTCAAGACACAAATATACAGGAAAATATCCTTTGAAGGATTTGTTGTGTACTGCTATAACTTGCTTGTAACTTGTGAAATGTAATCAGTGGTGCTGTAAGATAGGTGTGTAAGGGACTGCAACCCCTATTTCAACCAAGCCTGCACACCAACAATTTTGCATTGAGTTTTCACGTACCAAAAAATCCTGCAAGATGTAATTTTCCCACTTCTTTGGCAGTTTTCATACTGACTCCTATTTTTCCCTTCTTGTAGTAATGAGGAATCACTAAATAACAAATTTCTTGGATTGACTTATCTTAAACTTTTGCTGTCTTGCTTCTAGCAGTCTCAGTGTAGCAGGCACCCTGTTTGTAAATCTCCACAGTCTGGACTCTTCTCCGGTTGTGCATGCTGGAATAGTAGAAGATCTCTGTCTACTGACATGCACACAACTATTTTTTGTACATGCCCACATCTCTATCCTGGTTAAAAGACTCATCACAGAAAAAAAAGTGAAATAATGAAGTGAGAGGAAGTCAATAAAAGGAGAGAGTAAAAAGAAAAAGAGGAGTCAGCTCATTTTTGACAGATAGAAATATGTAGCAAACCTAAAAATCTCCTCAGATCCTGAAAGCAAAGAGAATAATTTGGGAAAGATACAGCTACATATTGCTGGGGTAAAATAGGGTGCATTTTAATATTTTTAAGCTAGCTCATGTTTCACTTTTAGTATTCTTATAATAGACAGATGAGTATTCTAGCCTTAAATACATTTTCTCCAGTGTGTTCTTTTATATTTTACCCACAATTTGAAACATCTGGTAAAAGACTTGTTTTCCTGAAGCACAGCAGAGAGCATGCTTGGATGGTCCACTGCTGTTTGTGAAATGTTTCTCTCTGTGGAACACTTCCCTTCTTCGATTTCCTCTCCTTTTTTTGCTATTTTTGTTTATTCTGAAAATAATAAACTTTGTCTGAAAGTATCATAACAGATTAGAGTATTGATTGTGCTGTAAGAATGAAACCATAATATACAACAGCTGTCATGTTTTCCTGCTGAAGCTGAAAGATCACAATAATAGTTAGATGGAGTCTTTAGAAATAAGGATGATTCTCTGCAGAGTGATGAATTGAGATGCCACAGTACTGTAGTACAGACTGTTATGCTATAGCTTATTTGGAATTTGACATTTATTTTAATAGTTTTTTTTTTTTTTTGACAGGCAGCTTGGTATACAGGTGTTCTCTGACTCTTATTATTCAGTAAATGTTGTTGAATGCCATTTATGTTTTAATTTATGTCATAGTCATCTTTTCCACTCACTTTCTAGTTGATACATGAGTTTTCTCAGTTTTCAGCTACAGTTATAAGTAGCCCCTAGAATTGAGTTGGCTTTTTATTGCAGTAAAATATAGCTGTTATAGCCCCGAATAGCCACCTAATGGCTACTGTTTTCAGGATGCCACCATCAGCCTTGTGATAATTGAGAAAGTACATAATCAAAACAAGACAGGACTTCCACCTAGCTCAGATGAAATATGTTGGGCAAACATTATGGGAACTGTTGCCTTCTGCTCTGTGACTAGAAACACAGTAAGAGATATCAGAATGAACAAATCTCTGCAAGGCATTTATGCATCTAGAAAAATATTACGTTGAGTGCTCATTCCACTTCCTAAGACTTACAGGCCCCACTTGGTTTTTTTTCAGCACTTTTAGTCCTGAAATTGGTTACATTCTTAGCAATAGAATTATAGGAGTCAGGATGCTCAAAGAAACTGCAGTAAAGTATAGCAAATACTGACCTCCTTGTACAAGCCTGTATTCCACTGAGCCAGATTCATCTCTTTAGTTGTTTTAGTGCCATCTGCATACTAGCATACACATTTTTTGCCTACAAGAAACTAAGAATGAGGTGAGCAGAAAGTATCAGTGACTGCAAGCCCAGTCTTGCAACCCATCCAAGAATGGTGCTCTGTTGAGATGAATAATATATAGCAATGGGTTTTGAAGATTATTTCTTTTCCTTGAACCTGTGAGAGATTATTTCCAGGGTTAATTAGTAGTGAAGGTGTTTACTCCTCCAGTCCTTTAAAAATATATTTTAATTATTTATTTTGCACGTGGTACCCCTAGCTGGCTCAGGAGCTAGACATGAAATGCAGAAAAACAAACCTTTCCTTCTAATGCAGATGGCTACAACATCAAAAGCAAAGCTCTTTTTCACATGATAATCTTTTTAGGAAGTTTGGGGTGAGGGAAAGCTTATAAATAGGTATGGCCCCTTAGGCCACTTATCTCTTAAAAACAAACCTCAAAAACATTAACTACCATGAAATTCACGCAGGCTGAGTAATGACCACAACTATTCTCACATTATATCACAAAATATAAACATATGTTCACAAGCAGAGATGGACACGAGAAGTGATGAGGTTATGGAGGAAGTTTCAAGGAATCTCCCCCTCTACATACCACAAAAATTACAAAAAATAATGCGATCACAGAACTGGTTTGTGTTTCCTCTAATAAATAAGAAATGCAATCTGGGGAAGATTGTCAGATTTTCTGACTGGCAACTATTGTCTTCAAAAACATAATGAAAATAGCACTTCAGACAATAGGCAATTGTGAGGAATTTTATTTGGTAAATGATAAGTTATTCTCTCACTGAAGTTTATAACAGACCTACCTTCTAAGTGGAAATTTGAGAATCTATAGGGGTGTTTTGCAAAAGCAAAGAGTAATGTAATGAATCTAGGCCATTGATGAAGAAATGGGAAAAGGAAGGAAAAAGTGTGAGGACATTCAAGGATGTCTGACTCCTGGAGTACCGCTTCCCCCATCCCTTCTTTACACCGATCGGCACACTGAAGTCGATGAGAAATGAAGGTCAATAATGACCAGAAGCTGTAAAGAGATGTGAAAGGAGAATGTGTGCAAAGGAGAATGTTCTCTTCAGTAATGAGAAATTACACTGTCTCTTGACTCCTCTGTCTCACAGACTGCTCATACACTTCAGGGAAAAGCATATTACAAGTGAATCAAAACCATTATTTTATGTTAAATGGAACCATTACTGAGTTCCTTTGCTGTTATGACAGTTCTCTAAGAGGTCTTATTAGTGTTCTTATTCCAACAAGTCAAGATGACAGTGTATTACTCTATTTCTCTTAGAAATAATATCTAGCTATGTGTAGTCATCTAAAACTTACAGAAACTGTAGAGATACAAATTAACAGTGTGACTACACTGTAGATAGAAAACTAAATTGCTGAAACCTTGCATGTGAAATAACTCTACAAACCAAATCACACAAACCCACACAGACTTTGGTTAGAAGTGTAAAGAATTTTTAAAATAATCTACAAATACTTCAGATGTCACAGAAATCCTTCAAACTGTGAGCTTTATTACATTAAAGCAAGATCAGAATTTACCCCCTTGCTACTATCCTCTTGCTTAATACCAAGCCAACATCAATAAAACCTTCACTTAGTTACAGTAGGAACAAAACCTGGTTTCTCTGATGTTGAAGGCATCAGCTGACCAGACACACCGTTCCTTGAAACTGCTGGTGTGAACAACACATCTGCTAGCCCAGTATCTCATTTGTTTTATTTTGCTGTGGAGGCTAGAATTGAAAGGACTTGCTTTCCAAACTGTAAGTGGGTGAGAACAGCTCTGTGTCTGTCTTCATGTCCGAAAGCATGCAAGTGATTGAGATGAGTGAATTTTCTGTAGTGGCAGTAATGTGAAAGCCTAGATGTATATTTGGGAAGCAGTGAGGTCCCTAGGTGGCAGCTGTGTTCACTGACTAAAGGAAGATTTGGTTGTTGGAAACCTACTGTGATGACTTGTAAGCAGAAAACCTCAGCTCATATGTTCTTCCCATCTCAACACGCAGATGCGGAAAACCTGAAATAAATTTTCATTAAAATATTCAATACTACACTGAATGGATTCATGACACTTAATGAGCCCTATCAGAGGAGTCATTGGTCACTTACTTCCAATGAATCCAGAAAGGAAAATGGAAACTCCATTCTGAAACACAGGGAGAAAACAAAACTTCTGATATAATCGGTCAGTCACTGTGGAAGCTAGAGGAGCACATGAAAGAGGATGCTCAGAAATTGTGAATAAAACAGCAGGAAGGAAAACTTAAGGGGCTTTAAAGGACTTGCAGAAGGGAGTCATCATGTGCAGGGACAGCAGAACCTTGTTTGCCTCCTCTCAGACATCCAAGTAGGAGAAAGGATTTAGGCAAGGAATAAGAAGTTACAAAGCCTGTCTGCTACATGTGCGTACAAGCCAGACACTCTGCCTCAGGAGGAAGAATACTGTGAAATAAGTATTCAATTACCTAAAATTACAACCAGTGACATGATTAGCTTATTATTCTGCAAGCTGCTGCCTTAGGTCATGCTTGATATTGAGAAGATTCATTTCTATTCATGTATTTTAGCCTACCAAGGAAGATTTTAATAAATAAATGTTGTTTCTCTTAACTTTCCTATAATTCTATGCAGACTTGAAAAAAAACAGTTTGCCATACTACATGGAGGGAAGCTTATTTGAAACTGGATGCACTGGAAAATTGTGCAAGACCAAGGGACAAAGATAACTAGAATTTCCTATAAACACTGGTAAGGGAGAATAATTATGTAACTAAACTTCCTGCATGCCTTTCACAAACCTTTGTAACTGGAAATATTGATGCCTTTTAAGGAAAAAAAAACACCATGGAGACAGCAAGTTGAAAGATTTTATGAGAACCATTAAAGGGCCTTTCTTATCTTCACATCTGGCTTGGCCTATGTTGTAGACTTCATGCTGTTTCGCTAAATCTAAAAATATGGAGACAGAACTGCTTAAAATCAAGCAAATATACAATCAATGAAGTCTAGGACAATAACTGAAATATCTGTAATATTACCTCAGAGGCTGCTTATTCATGTCTGTATATCCTTCACCTTTCATTTATTTTACTTAGCTAAAAAAAAAAGTCAAATTTAAAAGTTTTTACCATTAAAACTGTTAGACACTGGCTTATGACTATTTAGTGAGCTGATGTGACAAAATGTTAGAAGTTGCATCAAGTTATACAACCTGTGAAGAATTGTTTTAACTTCCTTTTACTTTGTAGACTCCCGTGTCATTTAAAAATTCCTTTTTAAATACTAATATACTATTAATTTATAGTATTTACTGGAAAAATAAACCAATGCTGGAAAATCAAAACCTGTCTCATCATACATGTGGTGCAATCCCTACTACTTGCCCACAGTCCTTCCACAGGTTTTTTTTTTGTCTATTTTCAGGCAACTTTGAATCAGAAAGATAACTGGGATTAAACATTAGAGGAACCATAGTAACTTCCATGAGGTTTTGGGACAAGAATCTTAAAAGCTTACGTTTCGTGTCTTGATGCAAAGTCATTCTTTCTGCAGTTGTTTAAAAAAGAATCAGTTTTACTACACTTTTACCTCTTTGAAGTAAGTAGAATTAGGAAGGGAAAGCAAAGGCATTATGGCCTAATTCTGCTCTCAGACTTTCTACAATGTCTTATTTCTTTCTCTGTTGCTTCTGAGATAATACCTTTAATGCCAGCAGGATAGGGGAATGGGGTCCAATGTCATGGAGACACCAAGGTTTGACCCTCTCTGTGAAAGGAGGCAGGGATTTGCATGCCTGAACTTGATTAGAGTTAGCTACCTTTCATATAAAGCCTGAGCAGTGTGACCCCAGGAAGAGGAGATGCAAGTGAAAAGAAGAAGAAATCTTTGTGGTTCGAATGACTACACCTGTTCAGCCATCTCCATCTTCTTCCAAAATGCCCATCAAGAATACTGGGAACTGTAGCTCTCTAAGACGCACCTAAATATATTTCTGAGAAAGTGCTCACAGCATTTTAACAGGCTGGACTATCCAGAGGATGTCTGGCAAGCCCATGTTTTTTAAGAAGTGCTAGATTTTCCTTCTTTTGTAGACTTTAAAGTGCCCTGGAGTCCTTGTCACTAGACTGGCCACACAGATATGTCTTTCCAGAGCAATTAATCCCCTATATATGGGCTATCAATATATGGGTTCGAGCTCAATTAATTTTATCTGTACATGGCCTGGAGCAACCATAAAGGATACTCAGCACCCACAAATATAGTTTATCAAAATTTAAATCGTTTCTAAGTGGTCACACTGTGCTAAGGCACAAACATGCCAGCTGTGGGCTAAGGCATCTTGGTGCTATGTGCTGTACTGTCACCAGAAGGGACTTCCCATTGTCCTTGCCATTTGATCTAAGGACAATGAATACACCAGCATTGCTCAGTCTGGAGTTGATGGGGCTTTTATTTTATGACAGTCATACAAGTTGTCAGTGTACTCAGCACACCGCTCGAAGCCATGGTGGGTATGTAACTAATGCAATATAAGTTGGCAGAGGCAACCTGGGACATGGCAATAGCATGTAACAAGTTCAAATGAACTTACTGTACATGCCATGAGACAGATGACTGGAGTCATAAAGAGATATCTGCAACAGGTCTGAGATGTGATGACCACTAGCCATCTGGATAGTGCAAAATGCAGACTGAAGGAGAAAAATAGATTTGCTGTCAACAAGGCTTTTCTCTTCTCAGAAAGTTCTGTTAGTAGGAAAATAGCATCAACAAAAACATAGAGAAAAGCAGCACATTAAGGCCTGGTCTGTCCTATAATCCAGAATACAAAGGTAGCATTCCTCAAAAGGATCTTCTGTTCCACATTTCCCAAGGAGCCATTTATTTAGACCTTCCCCTCAGTGTCTGTGTGAGGAAAGGAAGCCTCCCCACACAGCTGCTTTAACTCTTTGTTCACAGGCCTCATATCCTACTCTGGAGCATTTGTGCAAATTTTTGTCTGATAGATTTTTATTTTTTTAAAGAGCCTTAATATATTTCTCCATCCATCACCTGCCCCTGCCAAAAAAAAAATAAATATGAAAAGATGTTTCTGCTCTCAGTGCTTCTAAGCAGAGCTGTTTGCTAAGGAAATTTACAGGCAGGTAACTGATAATTACCTACAGCTCCAAGTTAAAACTTTAACATGAAAAATAAACAGACTGCTGGGTTTCATTAATTTGTGTTATTACCGAAAATTTGGATCATAGAATCATAGAATGGTTTGAGTTGAAAGGGACCTCAAAGATCACCTAGTTCCAACCCTATGGCCATGGGCAGGAACACCTCCCACTAGACCAGGTTTCTTAAAGTTCCATCCAACCTGGCCTTGGACACTTCCAGAGAGGAGACATCCACAGCTTCTCCGGACAACCTGTTCCAGCATCCCACCACCCTCACAGTGAAGAACTTCTTTCTAATGTCTAAAATAAACCTACTCTGCTCTAGTTTAAGACCATTGCCCCTTGCCCTATCATCACATGCCCTTATAAGCAGTCCTTCTCCAGCTTTCCTGTAGCCCCCTTTAAGTACTGGAAGGCCACTGTAAGGTCTCCCTTCTCTTCTTCAGGCTGAGCAACCTCAACTTTCTCAGCCTGCCCTCATAGGAAAGGTATTCCAGCCCTTTGATCACCTTTGTGGCCCCCCTCTGGACCCACTCCAACAGATCCATGTCCTTCTTTTGTTAGACACCCCAGACCTGGACACAGTACTCCAGGTGAGGTCTCACAAGACCAGAGGGACAGAATCACCTCCCTTGACCTGCTAGCCTCACTTCTTTTGATGTAGCCCAGGATATGGTTGGCTTTTTGGGCTGCCAGCACACATTGCTGGCCCATGTTGAGCACCTCATCAATCAGAACCCCCAAGTACTTCTCTGCAGGGCTGATTCAATGCACTCATCACCCATCCTGTGGTCAAAGGGCATGCAAACCACCAAAGGTCTTGGCTGGGCGGGGAAGGGGAGAGTGGTCAGGGGTGGCTGCAGAGGTGCCTTTGAGACATCAGCCCCACACATAGGCATGGTGTCCGTCCCTCCCTGGGTTGGGGACAAAGGTGCCTGTGCCCAGCAGAGTGCATGAAAACCATCGATACTCTCTCTGAGCGCCCTGCCAACCCTGTCTCCAAGAGTCTCTGCATTACCCACTGGGCACAGGAGAGGGCCAGGAGCCAAGGTGATAAAGTCTGTCCCATCATTTATTGCAGGTAGTGGCGGAGGGGCGTTACAGAGCACAGAGCTACATAATGAATATATATCTTCTTATCTCGCGAATAGGAAAAGGTGGAGAGTATGAGGTGGTAAAGTGCATATTTCATTAATGAGTAGTGAAGAAAAAAAGACAAAAAGAAAGCAAACTTTTCAATGCAGAAAAAGAATGGAGGAGAAAGAGAAAACACTGTGTCCCAGAAACTATAGCCACTTATTGTACAACATGCAGAGACAGGATTTTATGCTTTGCTGTTGTGCTTGAATAACACAAAGATATTTGTTAGAGCCCATCATATCTGAAAGACCTACTCAGCTGTTGGCAAATAAATAACCTTCTCCATTCTTAAACTTAAAACCATGATAAAAATAAACTGTTTGCTTATTTGTGCAACTACTGAGATGAAAAAAGTTATAGGTTAATATGAACAATAAGTGATAAACTATCTTTACTCCAGCCATTACTAATAGACTATTCAGTATTTCTTTTAGCACTTGTTAAAAATTATTTTCTAACATTTGCAACACAGACACCATTGCACAATATTTACGTTTCAATCGAGAAAGGTAAGTTTCCTGCTCTCAGAAAGAATTGTTTCTGATAAAGCCACTTAAAATAGTACTCTACCTCTCAATCTTAAACTCACCAGCAGCATTGTTTCACCACTTATTACAGACATAAAAGAACACACAGGCTGTAAAGATAAGTACCCAAAGGCAGGAAATTTGGTAATTAAAGACTGTGTCACAATGCGTCTTAACCTCCATCACTTACGGCAAACATTAGCCTGTAATTAGCTGTATTATTGTAGCACTATAGTACAAAGCATAATGCAGGGAGAGGAAGAGAGAGACACTGCCTCAAATTTAACCAGCTGCAGCTAATTCAAGGGCTGCAGCCAACATGTCCCACTCATTCTTTTCTTCTAAGGCATATTTCTTGAATCTGCCACCTGGGTCACATTAAACTAATCAGCATGGACCAAGCAGGGAAGGCACTGGCAACCTCCTGCCTGGGTTGCCTGACCCTCACTCTTGTGCACGGCTTTCCTGGCCTGCCGCTGGCTAGGGAGGAGGACATGGTCGTTCCCCCAAAGCAGTGGAGTTACCTTTGGAACAGCCCTTGAAATAGAAGAAAAAGGCTCTGACTCATATGCGCTGCAAAGAAAATGTCAGTTCTAAGAACTGATTTTTTGGAGACTACCACTCCCCACCTGTGTGTCTCTCTTGTCAGAGCCACCCACAATATTTTCCACGTCAAAACCCTTATATGAGTCTGAGGTCTTGTTCAGCTGTGTTAGCTCATAATTAAACACTAGTGAACTATTAAAGCTAACAAATGGGCCAAATGCTGACCCCTGCTGCCATTGCCTCCCCCACTTCAGCAAGATAAGGAGTTTGTGAAGTTGCTGGATCTTCTTCCCCACCCAAGGACTTCCTGCCCTCAGGTGATGTGGAGCATCTTAGAGAAGCTGCTCCACAACCCTGGCATAAAGAAAGCCCACTCGAACAGCTGCTGGGTCCCTCGCAGCAATCTCAGAGCTGGGACTGCCTGGCCATTTGCCTTTGAGGGAGGAAAGTGGTACAGCTCTGCCATCCTTGCTCTGCATACCATTTGGGCAGACTGAATATTTCAAACTCTGCTTGATAAGTGTTTCCAGTCTTAATTGTGACTCTGACAATTCTGGGCCCAAACATCTCTGCTGCGTCTTTGCTAAGAGGAATGGACTGATCCTACTCAGCTTATAAAGGGAATCACATTGACCTCATCTGGCTTTACTGTTATAAGTACATTCATAGGGCTGGACTCCTTAATCAAGACACTGAGGTTTGCATTTAACATTACTATGTAATATTAGCAAATGCATTTCATTCCCCAGTCTCTCTTCATCTGCCGGTATGCTATACGAGCAAAGTGTTGTGGAAAATCACTTCATCAGGAAGGAATCAAATGCCGTTGCGAAATTTTCCTTAGAGTAATCCCGTAATCTGGCAGTTCTTTGAAGAAAACGTGCATCTGTAATGTGCAGACATCTTATTGCTAGGGAACAAAGCTCGCCTGTAATGACTATTGGATGTTAAATTTAAGCTTGAATAAGACTGCAGTAACTGCTGCTTCTGCATGACACTGCCTTCACATTTGGGTTTCAAAGGATTGTAATATTAAATTGTTTAAAAATAGAATTTATCATTTCCAAAAATAATGCTGCCATTCTCAGATTTTAAAGTGCTGTTGACTGTGCTTTTTCTTCTGAGAGTTTGTCAGCTTTTCCATTCCAGACCCTGCTGAGAAGCACACGGGGTGGTTTTTCCCATCTTCAGCCAGCTGAAATGACAAGTGAGGTAAAATTTTGACTCCCCTGAGTATTGGATGCTTATTTGTGTAAAGTTATCTCTCCATTAAGACGGTTTTGGTGGAGGCGCCAGCAAATTTCATATGCTACTCAGTTCCTGAAATACTTTGAAATGTCCTCCAGGTTTCTGATGATTCAAATATTTAAAGATAGTGGATAAGTACCAGGAGCATGGGGAAGGGTAAGAGAATATGTGTGATATCCACCCTCCTTTGCAGCCCCATCACACTGTAGTTTGAAATGAGGGAGAAAAGCAAGAGTGCTGGTCTTGTGATCTCCTGCACCCCTGAGCAGCAAGAAGAGACAGTGAACAGAACAGAGCTCTGTTCTTTCCTTCCACTCAATGTGAAAACTAAAAGGGAGAAGGAGACTGATTTCCTAAAGCATGCGAGAGAGAGAGAGCTATTTAATGCTTTTCTGTATGTAACTAGATTTGCCAATATAGCTTTAACCAGCGGAGCTATTTCTGCACATGTGAAAGTGTAAAGCTAATTTAGGTCAGCGAATGAAATTTCCTTGTTGGTATAGCTTAGATCAGTTCTCAGAATAGAATAAAGGACTTAGGCCAGTATAAATGCATATCATTAGGATTTTTTGCTGTTACAGCTATAACAAATTGGGTTGTGTTTTTCTTTTCCATGTTCTTCAACGATATTACTATGCCAGAAATGCTTTTAAGAGCAAGCCTTACTTAGGCAGGTCTTGCGTGAGTCTGTCAAACAGCCCCTAGCAAAAGCAAACAAGCTCGCACTAGTCAGACACGTAAGCAGACCTGAGCAAGAAGAGAACTGGCTGGCTACAATATATATCAGGCTCCACTGAAGAACAACATGAAGTAGATTTAGGCCACTTGAAATTCAGGATGTCAGATACTCGGGTAGGTGGAAAAATCCATGGCCATGTGGATTGTGGTGAAAAGCAGCCAAGCGGCATATTCTCCCACAAAATCACAACAAATGTATGTGCCAAACTCTAATCTTTCAGTAGTTCAGGACTGGAGTTGCAAAGGATTTGCGTTCTTTGAAGCATCACCCGGCATGCAACTGGAATCGAATGCAAGTTGTAGAATCCATTTTCCTGATGCTGAAAAAATCCACCATCTTTTTGTCTTCCGCTACATAGCTCCCAGCACTAGTCCAGCCAGGTCTTCATGGGTGCAGACCAGAGGCTGTCTGGATAACACCAGATCAGACCTCACTCTTCAGAGGTCTGTGAAAGTCCCCATGTGTTGCCTGATCTAGTCGACAGGTGGCGTCCCTGGCGAGAGGGAGGCTGGATTAAAATGATCTCTAAGGTCCCTTCCGGCTTAGGCCATTCTATGATTCTATGATGAAAGGACCCTCCGTTGTCCATGACATTAAAGAGTGATTCTCTCTCAGAATTTACAGCTGAAAACACCTGGACAAGAAGTACAGTAACATTATGAAGTTGTATTTTCTGTTCTCTGACACCATGTTCCTCTTCAGGCCCAATGACCAAACCAGATCTCTGCTGAAGACCATAAACTAGATTTCATCCCCTCCTGATTTAACAAGATCCCTTGTAGTGTTGCCACCACAAAGCTGCTATCTCTATTCTTGGAAGTTATGCCCTGTTCACCCTTATGGGCAACTTCGTTGCTCCACATTGGATATCTGCCAACAGTCACCTGATCGACCATTTCCAGTGGGAAACTCTCTCCTAGTACCTTTAGGGAATGAAGTGT
Organism: Apaloderma vittatum; assembly: GCF_000703405.1. Classification (NCBI taxonomy): domain Eukaryota; kingdom Metazoa; phylum Chordata; class Aves; order Trogoniformes; family Trogonidae; genus Apaloderma; species Apaloderma vittatum. The sequence goes on from NW_009733447.1 coordinate 26,652, forward strand.
CCAAAACTTGGCTTTATTTTTGTTCTTTGAACAAATGTTTTGCATGCTGTCAGCGAGAACACGTGTCTCAAGAGAAACCACTGAGGTGTATAATCAATGACGATGAACACACAAGTTATTTCAGTAACTCTGAGCTCAGATCAGGTTCACCCTGGATGCAGGCCATGAACAGTTGTGCCTGGTCTCACGGTGAAGTGGGTTTCGATCGGTTTGTGCCTCAGCAGTGGCCCTGGAGCCCAAGGGAAATGCCAGTGCCTGTAGCTGGAGAAGGGGAACCTGGCTAGAGAGGCTGCTTTGCAAACCCCCGAAGCACCTCTGGCATTAGGATGATGTCACTGGCTTACGTTACCCGATGCTGCCAATACCTTTGTCTTCTCCTTCAAGTCTTTACATGTCCCTCTCAGTACTAGAAAGTGAAATTTCCATAATGCTGTAAGCAACCCAGAAACTGTTTCAAGCACTCACATACTCATCAAATTCTCAACAAATACTCTGTTGGTGTTGTCCAAGAACTGTCATCCAGAAACTCTTGAAAGCTCATCTCCCGTTAGGAGAGTCCAGCCGCAAAGCCCCCCTCCTTGACCTCCCATCACTGGGGATACCTGCAGAAGGATAGTCTCTGCCTCTTCCTCCTCTGTGCTACACCCCAAAGGCAGGAGTTGTCTCACTCGTTCCTTGCAGTTAGAGATGTCATGCAGTGCTGAGAACATCTGTGGCACAGACTTAAATAATATCAATCTACCGATTTTTAAAGTCAGACCAACAGGAATCTAATTTAAAACCTAGAATAAAGTTGTAAGTGTGTGATTTAGCCTCACCAAAGCCAGCGTCTTTATGTGGGTAATATCCATTACTTCAGACGGAGCTTTGGAAACAGGCTTATACAATTTTTTTGTCCCTATGCAAATGGAAGTTTGCTCTGAATTGGCTGGCTTTTGCTAGCTTATATCAGATTCAAGATTATTTTATGCAGGATTTTAACATTTATATTCTTTAATGCCTCTGACCTTCTTGTCTGCTAGGCAGCTGTTCAGTGTCCCGTTGGATCTGCTCCTGCTGGAGAAGAATTCAGATGTCACTCTGAGGGGCTCTCCTTTCTGACATCAACTATTGTTCCTTTAAAAGTATAAATAAATAAAATATAAATTAAAAGAATCAAGAGGAAACATGTGCAGAGAGGGTTTTTAATCTATTTTTTTAATTATTCATCAAATGCAGCTGAATCCATCTAGTGCTTCCGTGTTGTGCTCTGCGTTTGTTCCAGCAGGAGGATAATGAAAAATCACAAAAAAACCTTTCTTCATTATTTTAGCATATCCCCAATGTGTGCATTTTCACTTATTATTTCACTTCTAGATCTGTCTAGGCCTGACTGTGAAATCTAATTTCTGACATAAGTTTCAAATGTTTCCACAATTAACAATCCCACAAAAATCCTTTCCTTTCCTTTCCTTTC
>NW_009733448.1:0-3815 GCF_000703405.1 Apaloderma vittatum
GGCTGCCGGCCAGGGTCAAACCACTACAGTGTTCAAGGTACCATTACCATGTCCTGTATCACATTCATTTTGGTGATTTCACTGCTCTTCATCTTTTGTCATTTCTGCAAAACTTGTATTGCAAGGATGACATGTGAAATTTGGTGTCTGAGGATCCTCTTGAAAGAGCACGAAACCTCCTTTGGGTGAAAAGCAGTGAAAATCCAGACTATATCAGCTACTTAAGTCTGAAAGAAGTGAGCATTTATTCTGCCCTAGTCTGCTGAGTGATAAAGACGGAGACAGCCTTGCACAAAAAAAGTGAATTACAGGAGGCTTAGGAAGGTGATTTGGGCCATGCCGTAGCAGTCAATGTTCTTTCCAACACCTCAGCTGGGCGGACTCAAGGGTGGAATGTGGATGGCTGGCAATTTTTGATGGCAAGGGCTGAAGGTGCAAAAGAAGGGATACCTTTGCTTGTTTCCAGAGGAAAGCATACTGTCAAAGTCAAGCTGAAACTTTGCAGCATATAGAGATAATGGGAAAACACAGTCATATGAGACTTGAAATGTGTGCACATGCATGTCTTTCAAACATACCCCATATGGTGACCAAAGTTCTTGAGTCTGTGCGCACACTGGGGAAGAGCCTTCTGATACACAGCGATCCTGATGGGTACATCAGCAATGGTCACATTTGTCTCATCCCAGCTATTGGTCTTCAGCTGGGAAATGGAGCACGACCCAAAAAGCCTGATGAATCAGCATCTTCACCTGACTTTCAGCACTAGGAAAAGACAACCATCCTTGCATGGTACCTCAATCCCACCTATAACCACACTATCTTCCATGCTTGAACTCAGCTGAGAAGCTGCATCACCTTTACCTGCAGGCATGGCTGCAAAGAAGCACAGGACAAACAGCTCCTGTGACACAGTTCAAGATACTTCTTGCAATGGTAGTGGCAGTGAGTGCAATTGAAAGATGGCAGGTATCACTCCACAGCACTCATCTCTTCCTTCCACTCAGGAGCCTGGTGCAGAGTTACTAGGTGCCTGAAGCAGCACCATGCTGGAACAAAACCAACCCTGCATGGAACTGCTGGGAGAAAGCACTCTCTGTTCCTCATACGAGCTCTTAAACTCAACACCAACCAGTCTGGCTTGGTAGCCAGCACCAGGAGCAACTCAGGTTCCAAGAGGCTGTAAAGACCCTCCCTAGAATTGTTGAAGGCCAGCTTGGATAGGGCTTTGAGCAATCTGGTCTAGTGGGAGGTGTACCTGCCATGGCAAGGGGGTTGGAACTAGATGATCTTTAAGGTCTCTTCCAACCCAAACCATTCTACGATTCTATGATTCTGGATTCTGTGATTCTATGAGTAGTAAGTCTGAGGAGTTGCTTTAACTGCAGCTGATGCTGGTCTATTGTCAAAACAGAGAGGGAAAGGAAAAGGATCGAGTTTCAGAGGAAAGAAGGGGGTATAGTAGATATGGATAGTAGATATAAATCTCATAGTAGATATGAATCTCATGTATCACACAGGACTTATTTCTGAGCATCATCCAATTTAGTGTCTGCTCTATTTAACTCTAATATACACCCACAATTTCCAAATGGTGAGGGGCTTTTGCAAGAACCTTCTGCTTGCTTAAGTCGTAACTCAGCAGACCACTTTTAAGACAGAGGAGGGTAACTGGCTAAGACTCTCAATGACTGAGTCCACACTGCACATGGAGGTTCAGTCTCTCCTCTTCTGCCACTTCACAGCAGGTACAGGAAGCTCTAGCCACAGTGCAGTAGGAAATAGCTGAAAGGCAGGAACATCTGAAACCACTCCAGCGGTTTCAAAATTATTTTGTGCCTACATCCTGAGAGAGCTTGAACACGCGATAGCAGTAGGATGCGACAGCATCACCACAGGGTGGTGGAAGTCCAGGACCATAACAACATTTGGCTGACTTCCTTGGTTATCTCTGGTAGTTTTATTGACTTGTAAAAAAAGGATACTTGTTGAGATCCACCGTCTTCTAGGAACTGTTTTTAGCTCCTAAATGTCTCAAGAGCAAAAATTCATATTAAGTTCATCACATCCAGGAAGACTTCTTTGTATGCTTGCCATCATGTCAAATTTACAACTGGAGCAGAGAAGAGAAACTCTTCACTGTAAATAATGTGAGGAACCTGGTCGGAAAGGATATCCTTATGTTTGTGCAGCAAGATAATCTTTGATAAAACAGAGCACATTGAATGAAAATTAGGCTGGCTATGCAAGGTCCTCTTTATTTTAAATCTTTCAGTGATGCTTCTCAGTTCTCAGGGAAAGTGTTACAAGAAATCATGAAAATCACCATTTAAATCACCTCTTCCATCATATGTTACAGCTTTTTGTGTCAGCCCTGACAGTATTCTCCAGGCCGCTAGATAAAGGGGAGCCTACTGATGAAGCATTCTTACTCCAGCTACAGTGGGCATCACACTCACAGGCTCTCATCCTGCTGGGAGATTTCAACTACCCCAACATCTGCTGGAAAAGTAATACAGTGGGCTGTAGTCTCCAGAAAACTCCTGGAGTGCCTTGATGATAGCTTCTTAAGCTGGGAAATACACATCTCTACCTGAGAGGAAGGGATTTTGGACCTCATGGTCACCAATGCAAGTGAGCTCATCAGTGATGTAAAGATTGGAGGAGGCCTGGGCCAATCACACACTGGTGGAGTTCACACAGTCAGATGAGGAGCATACTCATGACCCTGAATTTTAGGAAAGCAAACTTCCAGCTCTTCAAGGTGTTATTCAGTAGAACCCCCTGGGAAATGGTCCTCAGGGACAAGGGAACAGAACAGAGCTGGCAGATCGTTAAAGATGCTTTCCATAGAGCACAAGAACTCTCAATTCCCATGTATAAGAAACTGATCAAGGAAGAGAAGAGGTCAACATGGCTGAGTTGAGACCTGCTGGTCAAACTAAAAGGCAAGAAGGAACGGCACAGGCAGTGGAAGCAGGGACAGGTATCCTGGGAAGAGTTATAGGGACACTGCCTGGATGTGTAGAGATGAGATCAGGAAAGTCAAGGCATGGCTGGAGTCAAATTTGGCAAGGAATGTATAACAAGAAGGACTTCTACAGGTGTGTCAACCAGAACAGGAATGTTAAAGAAAGAATCCAAATCTGGAGCCCTCAGCACAAAGAAGGACATGGACCTTGGGAGTGGGTCCAGAGGAGGGACACAAAGCTGGAGCACTTCTCCTATGAGGATGGGCTGAAAGAGTTGAGAATGTTCAGCCTGGAAAAGAGAAGACTCCAGGGAAACCTTATAGCAGCCTGCCAGTACCTGAAGGGGGCAAACAAAAAGGCTGGGGAGGGACTTTTCACAAGGGCCTGTAGTGATAGGATGAGGGGTAATGGGTGGAAGATGGAAAAGTGTAGGTTTAGACTAGATATGAGGAAGAAGTTCTTTATCCTGAGGGTAGTGAGACACTGGAACAGTTGCCCAGAGTGGTGGTGGAGGATCCATTCCTGGAGGCATTCAAGGTGTGCGATTAAGGCATCTTTGCCTAAACTTTAGTTCTAACTGCAAGGTAACCATCTTGGCTAAAACATTGCCAGAGCGCTTAGGCCTCAAAAAACTAACTGCTCTCATGGCATTTCATGTGGGATAACTGTATAAAATCACTTAATTGCCTGCATAGCATTGTTCACACATTGGAACATCAAGGTTCCCAGGGCAGTGTGCAGCTGCTGCATAAGGAGCTCTCCCCACAAAGGTTTTCAAAACACACAAGGGTCAGTAGCATTAAGGCAACTTGGTGATTCTGACCTTAAGAGGAAATCCCACAG
>NW_009733449.1:0-3684 GCF_000703405.1 Apaloderma vittatum
CACCTCTGCTATGAGGACAGGCTGTGGGTGCCGGGCTTGTTCAATCTTCAAAGGAGAAGACTTTGGGGGGACCCTAATAGCTGCCTTCCAGTACCTGAAGGGAACCTACAGGAAGGCTGGGGAGAGACTTTTTGCAAAAGTGCCCACCGACAGAAGAAGGGGAAATTTAAGTCAAAGGAAAAGTTATTTATATTGGATCTTAGGAAAATATTCTTCAGTACAAGGGTGGCAAGACTCTAGAATAAATTGTCCAGAGAAGCCCCCCTCCCTGGAGGTGTTCAAGGCCAGGGTGGATGAGGCCTTGAGTCACCTCATCTAGTTGAGAGGCGTCCCTTCCCATGGCAGGGAAGTTGGACTAGATGATCTCTAAGGTTATTTTCAGCGGTGCATAAGCTTCAGTCTTAAAAAGATTATAATTTCTTGTTGCAGTGACTCCTTGGAGAGGGAGAGAGAGCCCATGTGGTTTTGCAGTACTCGGTGGTAACCTTACTAGGTGGTTGGGGAACGCTATGCAGTTTACATGGTTTAAGGCATATACCTCACTGGCACTGTTTGTGGGGGGCAGTGGAGAAGGATCCTCACCCCAACCATTCTAAATATTTCTCTGTGAATATTAATTCTGGTTCAAGGGCTGTGCTGGAACCATAACCAAAATTATATTTCTTTCTTTATTTTTTTTCCATATAGCCTATGATCAGCCAGTTCTAGGACTGGATTTTTCCATGTGATATAAAGACACTGGCAATTAGACAGGGCCTGCTCCAGAAAATTTCATTCAAAAATGAAGATAATTTGAGGTAAGAAAACACAATAATAAAGATTAGTTAAACTATATTTACCATTGTTTTATTTGAGAAGTAGGATGTACCCATCTGGAAATAATTAGGAAAAAGGAACTGAGAAAGCTTTCCAAAACAGAGCAGAGCAGTGCTTAGAATCCAAAAATTGCAAGAAGCTGACAAAAATCCAGATTAATCACTGGAAGTATTATATTCCTTTTGCACTTTCTAAAATTAGCTTAAAAGCTTACAGTCAGTGATGGACAAACAGTTCCAGCAGTTAAATATGTATTGGAACAATCCCTTGGGACAAGCAGTTAATAAACCCATGATTACTATGACAGAAAAAAATAATCTGATGCTAAATCTATCCTTGTTTTGAAGGCAGAAATCTGGGTCAGAACAATTATATGGAATAGTAAAATGGACTAGAGGAGAAGAATTGTGTTTATATGGAGAGTTTGGGGTAGACCATCTCTACATAGACTTGCATATGTGTCCATAGCAAGCAAGGAAAACTGGCTACCTATAAGCATACATGTGCACACACTGGCCCATGCAGAACTAATTTCCATGTGTGTGGAGGCCATTTAACACCATTCTGGTAAAGGAAACAGTGTTAAGGGAAGTGGAATTTGGTATAAATTATAACCAAGACTCCTATATCATGTTTAAAACCAGAAAGGTATTGCTAGCAGAGATAATCACAAGCACACTATTGCATCAACAGTAGAAAACTCATGGCCGAATTATGAGGATGCCTCTCAATCATGAAAAAAAAAAAAGTTTAGAAGACACCTTGCATAGGTGAAAACAATTCACGGTACCAGGATGGGGGAGGGAGACTCAGGTACACATGTCAAAATAACTTGAAAACATTTGGCAATACAAGCAGAAATTATTTCTTACCTTAGAAGCAGTATGTATCCAGGTGTGCCACCTACTGACAAAGTATATGACGTGATAACTGATATTACTAGAAAATACAGAAACATTTTGGGACACTCATTTCCTTTTTGACATGGTCCCACCACAGCTGAGGAGCTTTGTGAAGGAGATTTTGAGGTTCCCACGCAGCTGCAGTTAAAAAATACCTGGAAGACAGCAGGCAAAAAATGTATGACTACCTAACCAGTGGAATTTTAGGAACTGCACATCATGATTTTCTGGGCAGCTTGAAGTTTAAATACAAACTGGAAAATGTTTTTCAAAAGGAAAAGGCTCATTCACTGCAGCAGAAATTTATAAAGAAAGTATCTACTGTTGATCAGTGTATTTGGTGGGGGGTTTTTTGAAACAGTTTTGGTAGCCAACAGCTAAAAAAACCTACCTACATTCTCCGCTTGGCATTTCTGCTGGAAACAGCAACTGAGAAAGTATTAAATGTAGGTGGCAAGTTGCTAAAAAACCCCCAAACAGTTCAGTGCATGCCTTAGTCAGTCCACCGAATCTGACGGAATGGGTTGTATTGGGAAAACTACCACATTACATATGGGAAAGAAAGATTGTCTTACAGTGTTTTTCCCACTGCCATTGGACGCCTGGCAGCCGGCGAGACAAGCAGAAATGTAGGTAACTCCATTCTCCCCGCAGATGGGGTCCCAGTCGTTCTTGGAACACACGCAGCCGGAGTTGCACTCTGAAAACAGGGCTTGCTCATAGTCAGTCATCTGTTTGCTTCTGAGGAAGAACAGAAATTGCAATGATGTTTTCTAGCAGATGTAGAAGAAATGATTATCAAATCACAGGTTATGCTTTCTACAGGTGCACCTGCCCAGGCCTTCTGTCTGTAGTCCGTTAAGCTGTTGTCTCTTCACATCCATACAGCAGCAATAATTCTTATTTCTCTGTTACCAAAAAGGTTTTCACAATATCAGACCACATACTGTGAGGTAGTAGCTATTTTATTAAGGGGGATAGGTAACAATTTCTAGGATTTTTACTTGTCTGAGGCTTGATACATTTCTGGTCAAAAGTGATTACTCTAGTGGCAAAGAGGGGAGTGGGTTACTAACGGGAAGCAGTCATTGTAGAAGTTAGTGAGGAAATGATCAGAATTGGACTCACCCAAAATGAGGGTCTGATACCTTAAAGGACAGCCATCTGCCAACTTCAGCCAGCTGCTGCTGAAGTCAACAGTAGAGCAGCTCATGGGACTGCTGTGGAGTCCATGCTGGAAACTCCTCCCAAAAAGTGAGTTTACAGAGTAAAAGCATGGTCAAAAGCGACTAAAATGTGTAAGCCTCAGGTATGTCTCATGGTTAACATCATGGCCAACTCACAGTTAATCCATGAATCCTTAAGTTTTGGGTTCAGAGGCTATTAAATGCCATGAGTTGTTCAGCAGCACACAGAGGCAAGGAACAATTAATTGAATCTTACTCCCCTGACTGAGCTCCTCACATTTCCAGAAATCTCTAGGATGAAAGGATGGGTCCCATGGCAATAATAATTAAAAAGTAATCAGAAAAATAATCTGCACTTGCAGCACAAACCCCTCTGGGCTGAGGGCAACAATCAAGAAAGTGTTCTGACACAATGCCTGCTGGAATAGAGGAAGTGGTTTCCACCGCTTTGAATCAAATTTCTGGGAAGTGTATTTAGGTCAGTCATTCTTTTTTAAACAATATATACTTTGTGGAATAAAATGAGGAAGGAGTTCAGTTTGCAATAGCACTTTATGCTGAAGTGTGCCCTACTCAACATACCCGTGGTATGATACAGTCAGTCCGGCCACATCCGAGTTCTCACAGCCCATCGCAAGTAATGAGAGGAGCAAAAGGTAACCAAAGAAAGATGACCCCAGGGAGAGTTTTGCAGCCCCTAAAACATTGATTCTGAATTTTTTCATGATCAGTCCTCCAGAGAATATGCCAAAGGCCACAGCAGAAATGTTGATGAGACC
>NW_009733449.1:3715-33835 GCF_000703405.1 Apaloderma vittatum
AAAAAACACATGCTAAAGGGCCTGTCTCCCCCAGCCACAAAAATAGCAGCAGCAATAAGATGAATAACAAAATACAAAAGATCTTCATTTGAGGCATTTTATTTGTTCAGACTTGGACTGTTCCTGTGAAGGGGCTGGGGCTGTTTTAACGAACTTGCTATCAGGGAATTCTTTGCGAGTTCTTTCAAACAGGGAGTATGTATAGCATTTAGACAATGACATTTCAATTTCTTAAACGAGGTGGTTTTCCCCACTGTTAGTTTGTCAATGGAGAGATCATTGCAGTTTTAATTCAAATACATTTAGTATTATTTCTCGTGACAGCTGCTCTAGGCACAGAGAAGTTACCCGCAGTATTGTGCTGCTTATGGCAGTGAAGATGGCCACAGCCCCATCACATAGTTTTGAGCTTTGTTACAGACCCTCCCCATGTCCTTCAACCATATAGCAACCATTGGGGCAATAGGAGCCACTCTCTGGGGCTGCCCCACTCTGGCTTTCCAGGGCAGGACTTCTTCTTCCCTTTTCCACTGACAGGAGAAGCCTCAACTGTTCATTCCTAGAGGTCAAACACAGTTTTACCAAACAGCGTTATGACTTCTGGAGCAAGACTTGCTTTTCATGTTTTGAATCAGCTACAAAATCAATGATCTCCTAGAGAAGTCTCCAAGGGGAAGAAAGGCAGTGGTATATCATTGCCACCATGTCCAAGAGAGTTAAGGAATTTCCTCTGGTTTTGGTTGTTGAAATACTTCCTTAGGCGAGTGTTGCAACAGCAGCTAGATATGCCCCATGGGCGCTCTTGTGTTAGGCTTCAGGCAAGGAAGTGGAAGAGCATGGAAGGAAACACATAAAACTGGGTGGCCATTAATCCTTACCTGGACAGTTTTGCCCAAAGCAGTGTTCGTATTGATAGACATAGACAATAAGACCAATAAAAGTCCTGTTCGGTTCATGTAAAAAGGATGGAAATACAGACCAAAATAAATGATACTGCACAGTCAAACAAGGTGCCTTTTGCTGGACTTCATTATTAATGAAAATTAATTTCCCAGTCTTACTAACCAGTGCCAGCACATTAATCCCCACCTCCCCTTGCACAGGGACGCGTATGCAGTTTGTATCTTTTAATTCATGCCGACATTTAGAGATGTGGAGTCAAGCAAGCAAGCATACAAAACAAAAGCAAGTACCAAAACATGCACACATTCATATAGCAGATGAAGTTTCAGAAGTTTGTTCAGATATTATTATAATATGATTTTGAATTACTCAGTATAAAATACCAGTTTATGACATTAGAGTCTAATCAGCCTGCTAGGAAGTGCACTGAGATCCCTTAAATTTCTAGGTCTCAACTCAGTGATCCACCTGTACACATGGAATAAAAAAAATCAGTGCTTAGAAGAGATGCTATGCATATGTCTGATGTTAGAAAAAGCCTTGTTCTATCTAGTGAGCTCAGGAGTCAGTATCTTGGTGGAACACAAGAGCCCAGCTCAGTTACAGACAAGGTTGGGGAAGCTTCTCCAGGGTGATGTTTTTCACTTTGAGCACGCATGAAAATTGTACTTCGAGGGCTCTAGAAGCAGCATCCAAAATGTAAATTAAGAGTCACTGTATGACAGGTCTTTCTGTTCTCTTTCGCTTGTAAGAGGGGACGGGGACGGGGACTGGGACTGGAACCTGTGTGATGCACCAGAGAGAATCCACACTCTGCCTGCCTGTTTCTATGCATCCCTTTTTTTTCCATGCCTTTGTCCCACAGCCTTACAGGTGGGTCCATTGCTTGACCCTGGCATGATAGAGGTGGGGGAATTGAGGGGGAGCAAAGTGTATGTATTTAAGGAAAATCAGACAAACACATCAGGAGCCATTTTTTTTTTTTTTTACATTTCTTGGGCTGTGCTTACTAAAAAATGCCCTCTTATGACCTTCAGATGTTTTTTTATTGATAGTGCTTCAAATTACTCCGACAATTCTGATATCTATCAGAGAGATTGTGATAGGTTTTGTTTGGTTTTTTGGTTTTTTTTAAAAAGGAGAAATAGAAAAAGTGGTAAGAAAAGGGAAACAGGCACTATTAGTTCTAGTCAGACCTCAGCTTTCTTAGCAAGGGTGGATTGAGAGAGAAAGGAGGAGGGGAAAACCACGTTACTGCAGTGCTGGCCACTCAGCCAGGATCCTTCCCTAACCATTGTACATTCTCTGTTGGATACAGTCCCTATGTTTTTGAAGTCAGATGGATCTTAATCCTCACTCAGTTTGCACATACCTGAAAGTTTAGCTCCAGAAAATATTTAAATACAATGTGAAGTACTGTACTGAATGTAGGGATTGTTTTCTGGACTTTCTCTGGCCATCAACTATGCTTCAAGATTTCTCCTTGCTTTGAGGAGTTTCGTGCCAGGAAATTCCAGCTTCTATCTTTAAGGAATTAACATAGCACAATGGATCAATACAGCTTTTCTGCATATATATACCTCCGTTGCTGCGCAACTAATGCTGCTCTGAAACAAGGCAGTTCCCTCTGTATTGGATAGATGTAAACCTCTTTGCTGGCTAATGCCATTGAACCCCTGGACCTCAGTAACTGGACCCAAGCCTGCATGCAGGTTCAGGAACCGGGCAGTGAAGTTCACTATCCCAAAGACATCTCCAGAAGTGACGACCTTGATACCCAAAGGGAGAAGCAGCCTGCCTCTCTCTTATGCTGTATGAGAAGGCTTGGAAGACTAACTTCTCAACAGAGGAAGGCTCTTAGGTAAAGTTAGGGCAGAAATATCTATTTTTCCTTCATCTGCACTGCACTGAGATAATGTTAGACTTTTAAAGCATGTATTGTATGATCACTGACATGGCTTTATCTTCCTTTTATTTAACACCAACCTCTTCAGAAACTGAGAAATCACTGGCAGTATTACAGCTACATTATCACTTGCTGAGTTGATCTTCATTTCATTGAAATAAATGGGAAGTCATCAAGCGGAAATATCTATCTAATGACAGATTTACGTAAAGTATTTTCAAGTTGATTCTCTTTCTAATTATTTGCTTGTGCTGTACATACAGGATTTTTCAAATTTCTAGTAAAATAGGAAATAAGGTAATCTTTGTCAGTAACTTGCATATATAAACTCAGAGCTAACTAGTGCTAAAGCAGAAGTGAAATAATTTACCTTCTATAAGCTACTACTTAAAGTCAGACAAGGAAGGGAAAGAAAGAAAAGCATCCTAAAAAAAATCTAGGTTTCCCTATATGTGTATATGTCACTCCTAAAATACCCAAAGATATCATGAAGTAGAAATAACATTACCTATAACAAAATTCGTTTTTGAAGATGTTTGCCCATACTGTTGTTCAATATACTTTGGCTTATATGTCACCATGCCAATTAAAGAATTGAACTGAATGATACTTGCACACAAATGCAGCACGTAAACTGGATTCCCAAAGAGGTTCTTCAGTGATGGCAAGAAATCTGCAAGACAAAATGACAGAAATGATGACCAGGCCAAAGAGAGAATAACTACTGTGAATAATGCTTTACAATATCTTTGCACATTCCAAAGAACAACTGCAGAACATTTCAGAAGGAATCCATGAATTTCTGTGATGCTCCTAGGAGATCCCTCATTTCTGGATGTGGGAACAATGGAGCAAAATACTAACCATCAATTTCCCGGAAGAGATACCTTGGTTTATGTATCTTCTTTTGATCATAAATCGGATATGATTTGGTTTCTATGTGTCCTCAACAGCCACAGCGTCTTTTAGCTTAATTCAGGGGCAGAGAGCACTCAGCACAGACATATTGAGTTACAGATTCAGGTACTGAGGGAAAACGCATTTGGCAAAGTAGGGCCAGGGAAATGCAAATGTGCAAAACACCTCGTGTCTAAATCTAAATAGCCTCCTGAAATATTGTATCTACTCTGTGCCCATATTTACTCTGATCACATATTGTATGTGTTTTTCTGATGAACGACCTCAAAGGAAAAGGTTTAGCAAAAGCTGAGATTTTTTTGACCTCCACCTCTGTAACACTCACTATCTGTGAATAAAAAAAATTTGCAGTTTCTTGGTATTTTCTGGGCAACTAGCATAATTTTACACATCTCAGCTGGAGAAATTCTGCCTGCAAGAGCAGGTCCAAGTAACAATGAAAAGATGTTTTATGTGCATAATAGTTGGGTGGAGAGTGGCACGTGAGGAAAAATATGAATTCCAAGGCCATTAAAATATGGTCTCAAAAGGCATAAAGTTTCAAAGTATGAAGGCTAGTGAAAGAAAGAGTCAACAGTCAGGACAGAAACTCTAGCAACTTGCCTTTTGCCATCTCAGCAATCTTCACCTGTTGTTGATAAGAATTGTGTTGGTCCTTGTTCTCCTCAATAATGAACTTTGACTGCTCAGAAGAGGTACTGGAGTCCTTTCTGCTTTCTGGTTTTGGAAGCTGCTTTGGCAGGAACCAGAAGGGGATGCCGGCCAGAACACTAATCACCCCTGCTATTAAGTAACCCAGCCACCAGGCTCCCACCCACTGCACGTCCTTGTGAGTTATAGTTACACTGTCTGGAGAAAGTTAAAAACAAAAAAAAAAAAAAAAGAAGAGAAACAAATAAACGCATTTCAAGAGGGAAAGTGATTTTGCAGGGACTTTCTCCGGAGGAGTCCACCCCCACCTTGCCCAGTTTAGCTGTGCTGTGTGTTACCACAGGAGTTGGGGGGGGGCAATAAGGATGTGCTGGTTCCTGTGACACGGCAGCCACCTTCCCCTGACACCATAGGGTCGCCAGAGAGGCTGCAAGGCCACGAGGTAGCCCAAGTTGCTCCCAGTCAGGCTTTCCTGCACAAAAGTGCCGGGGGAAAATGGGGTGGAAGGTGTTTTTTGAGGAGGAAGGCAATCAGGAGCCCTCATACTCGTTGCAAGACTGCTTTTTTAGGGAATGAAGCAAAGGCATCAATGGCAAAACGCACATGTCCAGCTCTTGGCAGAATATTGGCATAACAGAGCCTCAGTCCTGCCTCCTCCTCGTGCCTGCTGTGCCCCCAGAGCCTCCTCACCTGGGAGGCAGGAGCCACACATCTGCTGAGGCTGAGGAAGAGTCAGGCCTCCTACTTCCTCCATACCCATCCTTCTCGCTAGCCTTTTCTGCGTGGGTCCTTGCACTGCTGTCACCCTTTTCATTTCATAGACTCCCTGCTCTACCTCCATTAGCCCCTTATGTCTAGAAGAAAACTAGATAGTTCTTGGCCTAAAACATGCATTTCGCAACCTGACATTTATTCTTTTTTTTAAACCTGAGTTTTCTGACTTACCCAGATCAACAAAGCCAATGTCAACATAAAGTTTGGCACACAGGGATCCTAGAAGAAAGCCAAATATTGGCCCTATAATTGCAACTGTCTGTACACAGCCTGCAACAGAAAACAGGGGACTGTTATGCTTCTGAGTTAAAAAGAGCACTGGTTCTGGCTGCACCTAACGGCACAGTATGGCACACGATGTGTGACAAATGATAGTCTTAAAATGCTGAGCCAGCCTTTGTCCTCTGGCACGTTAGTTACAGAAGTTAGACCATCTTCAAGAAGAAAAAAGTAGACAATAAAATTCCCCCCACTCCTTCGATACTTGGACTTTTTTTGTTATCATCCAATTAAAAAATGAAATTCAACCCAGAGGCAAAAACAGTCAGGGAGCTTACTGGCCTAAATGCAATTGCAGTACGAATCTATAATTGCTAGAAATTCTTCAGCTGACTAGATTGAACTAACTGGAAAGCAAATGTCAATTTTTTAAGTTGACTGATCCCATTAATTTGTGATGGGCTCTGAGTAGGCTGAAAAATCACTTCACTCTGGTGCCCAGTATTAACATGTTTCAATACAGTGTTAGTCAAACTATCTGAGTATTTTGAATTTTCAAAACTGATTTGGAAATCTGGAGAGAAGAGAGAACATTAATTTTTGCCTTTTGACAGGCTAGAAAATTGCTAAGACAACATGCTGATGGGGAAAGATTTATATTTCAAGTGATTGTGCAGAGGTCTTTAGACAATGAGCACAACAAGAAAACAGTGATATCAACTTTTTAAAGCATCAGCATTATTGTTTGTAATTCTACCTGAATCTGGAAGGAATGTTCTGAGTGCCTGCTGAAATTGTATTTTAAGGGCTTAAAATAGTACGTATTTTTTATCACTTTCCAGAGAACTGAATGTGCACAGAGGCTCAGCCTTCCACATCCAGAAGAATTAGGAAGATTAGGGTAACAGCAGGAACCTAAGGTCAAATTCTTTCCTCAAATTAAGATAATGGAACTGTGCCGGTATAATTAAAGGGGAACTTGGTCTCTTGAGCATGTATGACTGTTAAATAAACTTTAATATTGGAAATTATGCAAGCAAAACAATCAGAGTAAGTTAATTCAATAAAACTCATTCCATTATTCAGAATGACTCAGTTTCCTCTGGGGAAAAATCCATCAGGAAAAAGCAAAATATTTATTCTTACCAATGTATAAGGCAGCATTCTCTTCAATGGCATAATCATCAATGTATGTAATTCCCAGAGGCTGGATAGGAGTTTCACCTATTCCACGCAACAGATTTCCCAGTAAAACGTAGATCCACATGGAAGAGCCTGCCTCTTTTTCACATCCTGGGTACATCAACAAGGGGAAACAAAGATAAGTTTTTCTTAAGTTTTTCATAAGTTTTCCACTGAATGCACAGGATTTCTAAAATATGTCTAATGTGGGAAAACCCGCAGGAAAACTGCGAAAAATATTTCGTGGTATGTGGGTAGGGCAATCTGAACCCAATTGTCTTGAAGTGGACACACATTTACTGTGAACTGCTTCAAAGACATGAGACTTTGGTCAGTTCCAGAGATTTGTCACCACAACCATTTTAGAAATCTTTTTCTTTTAGTCCAAACTGGGATCTCCTAACGGAAAGATCTGGGAAACATTGATGATACTAAGTGCTACCAGCCACATCTAATCCACAGGTATGAGGACGCAAGCACACACGTTTTCTGACATATAGAGGGTTTGATTTGCTTGTCCACAACTTATTCACAGCTAGGACAAGGGCTCCTTGCCCAAGAGGAGAAAAATGCACCCAGAGGGGAGAGAGCTTTGTGGCATGGAAAGCAGGGTCAGGATGCAGGGAGAGAAACAAGAAGGGGGTCTGCAGGCTGGGAGACCCAAGCAGCTCTTCTAAGTGGGCTGAGGATCTAAAGGCACATTTCCTGGCATAGTGAAGCCATGAAGCTGCAAAAAGTTGCTGGAAGAGAAAGGAAGGCTGGAGGAAAAGCTGCAGCCTGAAAAAAAGTCTTGGCAGTGGCAGTTACATATTTATTTGTAATAAATTTGTCTCAGCCAGTAGATCTGGCTTTTCTGTGGGAAAGATTCTTTTGATTCCCATTTATTTTTTTTTTGTATTCTCATATACTATTGCACCAGAGTTTGGGAGCCTTTTGATGTATTTTAGTGTGCTTATTATAATAGTTAACTGAGATCATACTCACCTGCATTCATTTTTGTCTGAGGCTTTTCCAAGGCTGAGAGTGGAGTTTGGTTTTTATCCTGCAGACATGGAGAGATGCTAACAGTCGCATTGATGGTGGAAGGGAATCTTTCATATCGATATCTGTTTACAAACCAAAGTTGTTTTTTACTGTCCCAACTCATAAGAAAAAGTAAACAGATCTGTTACTAGCATGGAAAACAGGCCCCTAGCACTTGGTTTATGCTCCAGTAGTGCATGCAAATTGTCCCTTCAGTTCTCTTTGTGTCGCAGGGATGCATTTCAGTTTAACAGGCATTTTGCTCTGCTATGATACATGAATGTGTACTAAGAGATTACCAGACAGGTGTATCCTCTGGCTTGTGTTTGATACTCACATTGTCTTCCTTAGTCATCGCCTTCATCACTGAACCTTCACTGATTCTTAAACCATGTCAAAATGTGGTCAGACAAGATCACAGATTAATAAAACTATGTTGATTACAACTGAGAATAACATACATGTTAAATTATTTGCTCTACAGTAATGAATCTTTTCACACAAAAAATGTTAAAATGAGTAACCACACCCACACATGGCTTCTTCTGTGGGCATCTTCACAATCAGTGCTAAGTATTTTAGAGAGCTAACATTCAGTGTGCATAGCCCAGTTGGAAAATACCAATCACTTTGCACTTACCGTCCCATGAAGAACTGGGGCATCGCAATTAGGAATGTTCCAGCTGACATAATTAAGCAGCCTGCTCCAATTATTCTTGGCCTGTGAAGCTTCGCTCCAAAGTAGCTTACAAGAATTATGATTAGGAGGTTCCCTTTGAGAGTGCAAAAGGAAAACTGAGTTTTACAGCTTGTTGATAAGAGATCCCCTAAAATAACAACTCCTAGTGTGTGCTATAGGCAGTGATTTCAGGGGTAGAGGGCTGATCACGTGGGGTGTGTGTCTCTCCCTCTTTCCAGGCATTCCTTCAAGAGCCCAATGCCTTCTGCGACAAGAAAACCATAAACTTTTGGATAAGCAGCTGGTAAAAAGGAGAAGGATTGTGGCAGATGAAAAGAACAAAAAACCAGGAAAACAGGAAAAGAGGGAATCAAACTGAGCTTTATAAATTTAAGCTAAGATTTCATTGCCATCAATACCACAGTCCACTGAACATGCATGAGACAAACTCAGTAATCTGAAGTTGTAAGATACAAAGTCACGTTTGAAATCTTAGTGCACGAGGAAAGGGGATGGTCTGGAAAATGAACATAGATTACAGTTAGAGGTTCGTACTCTTGCTGCTTAATAAATCATGAAGGACAAACTTGTGGGGAAGGTGGATTGCTGACAAAAGGAGAGAGAAAGCAGAAACCTGTGCAGGTAAATTATCATTCAACACTCAAAAGTTCTATTAGTATTAATTAACCAGACACTAAGTTCATCAAACTACAAAATATTTGGGACTACATTGAATTGTTTGTATTAGCAACCCCATCCTATCCAACATAATCATACTGACAGTCATGCTGGTTTTTACCAGATTAGATGAATCTTGCTCAGTTTGAATTGTTCAAAGACATTCATACAATCATTTTTCACAACAAAATGCAGCACTGTTTTTTAAGAAATAAAAGGAGGAAAGAGTTCTAGAGCACATACCAATTTCAAAACTGCCATCAATAACACCAACCAAAGAGGAAGGGATATCAAATCTTCTTTCTATTTGTGTGATAGTACTTTTTAGATAACTTCCTGACAGTGCTTTAGCAAAGTAAACAAAAGACAATGCACCGAGAAATATCTGTGAAAGAAATTGACAGTGATTAAAATCAAGCAGTAGAGAAGGCTTTTACATTCCCACCTCTTCTTTTTTCTCAAATAACCATGTCGCTATTTCTCCTACATTTTATGAAATGCTAGACTGCTGATTTGTCCATTTCTTATGATCAGTAATGATATACAGTGACCTTGCTATCAGCCACTGTTAATTTCAGGTAGATGCCCAAGCTACTGATGCTTTGAAGGACAGAGACATGTATCACCCTTCTGATGTCTCTGAGGAGGGGATATCTTACACAGTAAAAATAAGGGTGAAGGTTAAGTGTGGCTTGGTGGGTAAGTGAGTTAACTGGGCATTCTAAGACAGGCTTTTGCAGTCAGATGGATTTTTAGGATCCTGTGCTGGTAAGCTATTTCCACTGAAGCCCAGGGTGGCCAGAAAGGAGAAGGCTCTGCCTCCTGTTGCATGGCTCCAGGAGTTAAACTGTGACCTGCCAAGCAATCATCTTCTAGAGTCCTTTCCCCACCAGATATCTTGCAAGCTCTAATACACACATTTTGTTTTGAGTGCATGCTGCATCTTGCTGGGGAACAACCTTCTCTCATCCTTTTGTTTTTCAGATTTAGTGTTTTTCTCTTGGTTATCACTATATCCGTTTTGGTGTGTTAGTCGGAATCAGGAGTGATCTTTAGAAATTAAACTCCCACACTCCTTCACAACACTTAGGTACTGCAAATGCACGGATTGAATCCCTTTTACACAGAATTAAACTGGAAGATGTGCTCTAGAAAGACATAACATCCACTTCACCAGCCAATGGCTCTTCAGTCTGTGGAACAAGATTAGACCTGGTCTGAAATAACTCCCCGCCTTGAAATGCAGACAGTGGGAGTGCAGAGTCCTTAACACCAACTGCTTCACTCTTGAAAAGCTATTGCCTAAATTTGCCCTCACGGATTGCAGCCCCACTGAGTTTATGAGCTCCAGGAACACTCACACACCTGTAACTGATCACAGGAACTGCAACGTTATTTTCCACCTTCACATACAGGTTGTGTTGACTGAATATATAGGGATGCTCTTTCTAAAAGGTGTTAAAAAATACCCAACAAATCCTAAACCAGTAATTAGGATGCAGCAGTGTTTGTATAAAGAGAGCTCTAAACTCTTTTCCTACTGTTTAGGCCTGCTCTCTGGGCAATCACATTTCCAGTAAGCAGGTGTTCTGAAGTGGTGTACTTGCCTCCAGCACAATAGTCCTTATACAAAATCACATTTGACAAGGCACATTAGTAATAACACTGGCATCACTGTTGAACACAAATTCTTGTGTTAAGGTTCAAATATATTTCCTTGTCACATTCAACACACTTTATCCAGTGCTGGTTATTCCTCCTTCAGAAACACTTGTGGGTAAACAAACAGTACCTGGTTCTTATTTCATACACTGAGGGCTCTCAGAGAGCTCTCGTGTTTATGCCTTTAGATTTTAAATAGCAATGTGAAAACAAATATGGAGGTTTTTACAGGAAAATCATATATATCAAACTAGAACTTCAAAAGTCTCTCTCTCTCTCTTTGGCACAAATTTTTCTGCTGGATTTGTCCCTGTTCCAGGCAGGAGATTGAGGCAATTTTTTTTAACAGAAAGAAACTGAGCTGAAATGTTATTGTTTTTCTATTTTTGGACCTAAAAGCTGATTCCTGACTGGCTAATCTGTGACTGAAGGTTTATTCAATGAGGGAATCAGATTACTGCTGCAGTAAATGGAGGAACAATGATAGAACTACTATTAGGCTACAAATTTAATTAATATAACTCATTTTCTATTTGTAAACAGGACCCCCTTTCTGGGCCTTTACAGAATCAGAGAAAATCAAAGGGAATATTCGGGAATCAAAATATTTTTATAGCAGTC
The DNA here is from genome assembly GCF_000703405.1 of Apaloderma vittatum. Lineage (NCBI taxonomy): Eukaryota > Metazoa > Chordata > Aves > Trogoniformes > Trogonidae > Apaloderma > Apaloderma vittatum. The sequence goes on from NW_009733449.1 coordinate 14,932, forward strand.
ATCAGAATCAATTAATTCCACAATATCGTTACTGCTTTGTACAACATATACTTTGGGTCAACTATTGCTGAAGTTGTTGACTGTATTTGGAACTGAATTAGTATCTGAGAGATGATACATGTGCGTGTGTGTATGTGAGAAGAAAACAACAGAAATAAAGACTGTGCAAGATGAAAAGAATGGGGCAAGGCCAAAGATTCATTTTCCATATAACTCGAATCATCTCACCTCACCGTCGTGTGGTGATTTATTGAGACCTCACCCAAGAGAACGTCAACATTTTCCAGCTGGGTTTTGGAAAGCAGGTAGGGACAGTAGGCGAAGCATCATGCTGCTTCCTGCACCCTGGCATCCCACATATGGAGGGATCCTCCTCCAAAGCACAGCAGTCCTACTGCCAGGTAGGTATGGCTACATACTGAGGGTTAAAGTAGGGAGTTTCCATTGCCTCGAGGAAGTACTTCCCGTGGGTGAGATAAATGTGGATACAGCGGTGATGCTTCTGCAGTTTCCTTTCAAAGTGAGTTCTCTTAAATCAGGAGTATTACGCTAATACCTTAATAATATAGCACTCAAAACATGCGGACCGTAATACAAATATTTTTCAGAGCCCAGAAGACTGCTGTGGCCACAATCTTAAAAAAGCAATCTGTACTAACAGCTGCCTGTGGTACCTGTCTGCCAATACCTTGCTCTTAACCTCAGGAAAACAGGGTGGTGCAATAAGGATATATTGACCATTTAGAACAAGCCTTGAAGAAGCAAGCCACAACCAACATGTTACATTTGAATGCTGCTGAACGTTAGGCAAATATAGACCTGGAGCAGACATTTTTTGTGACTTAGCAATATCTTTAATAGGTTCATAGTGACTCAGCAAGACATAATCAGAACTAAAACATATAGTTCACCAAAGAAGAGGTTTTCTAAGACCATACTGGAATATTCAAAAACTCTTACTCTACCTTTATACCTCCACAACACGGCGGGTTTTCCTTGGATGCAGAAGATTCAGATTTGAATGAAGATCGGTCAACAGGCAAGGTTGTGGTGTTTGAGAAAAACTGAGTATTTTCTTTTGATGAGATCTCCATGATGGTAACCTCTGCCTCTAAACCAGAAAACACAGAGAACATTTCAAAAGGGCATTCTATTAGCTCAGCCTCAAAAGCTCGTCATGTGACAGCAACACCCCGCTGTACTGTTTTCCCTACAACAGCAATTATCAAACTTCACAACAGAATCCGACCCATGCACTGGATGTTTAATTATGGAAATTTGCAATCCACTTGCCTATAATAATGAAGATTAAATCATACTTAGCAAACAGTCACCATCTTCAGTTTCTAGCTATCATCAATGTGATTTCACTGAACATTTGACCAAGCATTACTGGCAGACTAAATGAAGCTTGTTAACATTTTAAACATTTCTGGAGCCTGTATGTAAGTTCATGTTTCTAGATGTGATCATGTCTGCAGAGATTTCTCAGAGTTGATCTCTGAATTTCCCATATATCTGGGACATTAAGTAATTAGATCAAAGCAAATCTATCCCCGTTAATGAGGGACTTGAATTGTTTTAGATTGAAACATTAGCTCTAATCGTCTGATGTTAGCTAATGAGTTACACAAGAATAAAGAGGTTTAGTTCCCTTTACCATTTTAGATGGAGCCTTAGGGCTCAGTGGTCAATTGTTACAGGAAAAAAATGTGAATTTGTTTCTTTGCAGGTAAATACAAAGAAGTAAAGAAAACCTAAATACTGCACTTTGAGAACAAAAGATAACAGTAATTCTAAAATCTCTCCTTACATACTGCAGTACTTTGTTCTTAATTTAAATCTCTAAATCAGATCTAAAATATTTAAGAAATCAGCTTCCGTGTTCTCTTTTAAGCAGCACTATGATTTATAGAAGTGCTGGCTGAAAATACAAAGAGGAGAATTTCCTATTATTTTATGTTTCTTTAAAGACACAGATTTTCTATGAGTAAAAAATACCTGTGGATCTATGTATATGTATATACACATGCACATACACGTGTTTTCATAGCTTCCCAAGGGTCTGTGCAGTAGGTACTTGTCTTTCCATAAATATAAGTGAAAATAGCAAAAGTATACCTAGATATTAAGATTTGCTCATGCAAATACTTGCCTAGGCTCTGTTCATATATGGGTAAGGCAAAAAGACTGTGGCACCAACATTTTCACAGAGATATCTCTGTCACACCAGATGAAATGAGCTACTTTACACATAAGAGCAATATTTGCATTTGACACTGCCTTGATAGGGCCTCTAATGTATTTCCTTGTCAGCACTGATGAGTATACAGATTTTAAAGTAAAAATAACAAAGTAAGAATGTTTTGTGCTTGCTGCAGAAAATTTACAACCTATTCCTGCTCTGCTGCTGAGTTCCTTGAGATCTTGGCAAAAATCATGTTGCCTCTCTATGCCCCACTTCTGAACTTGTACAATGGGGAATGACCCAGCACATACCTCACAGCACTCCTGTGAGGATACAATCAAACTTGTGAGCCTGGGCATGACACTCACGTAAGTTACACTGTCATGTAAGCACATCAAATAGCCCTTAGCTTAAGGTTTGAAACACTCTGCATATTACTACTACATCAATCTCAGAATGGAAAAAAAAAATCTTAACACACAGCTAAGGGAATGATCTCTATCCCTGAGGTAAGTAACAGCAAACTAGAGAAGGTCCAGCAGAGGAGCAGGGGTCCTGCACAGACTCCTTCACTGTACCCCATTTGTAGGCTTGACCAAAAAACCATAGCCCTAAGGAAAGCTGCGCAGGTGGAATATCGCACACTGATGCCTGACAGCAGCATACGAGTTCATGCCACACTGAGTTGATAAAATTCTCAAATGGACAGTAGTGCTTACACAAAACTTATGCTCAGCAATATAAAAAAAAATAACTACAGTAAAAAAATTATTAACAATTGTTATCTGACTCTGGATGTCAAGTGAAAGCATGATACTAAGGAGTAATAGCCATACAAGTTTTACAGGTTTTAATGTATGTCAAATATGTCCCTATGCTATAGTTTTAAGGGTTCAGTAGTTTTCAGGCCCAGAGCAACCTGCAACCATACATCTCATAGCATCACTTTGGCCCATTAATCCAGCCTGTCCAGACCCCTCTGTAGACCCTTTCTATCCTCGAGCATATCTGTGGTCCCACTCAGCTTTGTGTCATCTACAAACCTGCTGAGGGTGCACTTGATCCCTTCATCCAGATCATTTACAAAGATATTAAACAAAACTGTCCCCAGCATGAAGCCCTGGGGAACACCACTTGTGACCAGCTGCCAAGGGCACTTAACTCCATTCACCACCACTCTCTGGGCCCAGCCATCCAGCCAGTGCTTGATTCAGCAGACTGTATGCCCGTCCAAGACAGGAGCAGCCAGCTTCTCCAGGAGAATGCTGTGGAAAACAGTGTCAAAGGCTTTACTGAAGTCCAGATAGACAACATCCACAGTCTTTCCGTTATCCACTAAGCAAGTCACCTTGTCATAAACCTGCTGATTGGGCCTGATCACCTGATTGTCCTGTAATTGCTGTGTGATGGCACTCAGGACGATCTGCTCCATAACCTTCCCCAGCACCGAGGTCAGACTAACAGGCCTATAGCTCCCTGGGTCCTCCTTCTGGCTCATCTTGTAGATGAGCATCACATTTGCTAATCTCCAGTCCACTGGGACCTCCCCAGTTAGCCAAGACTGCTGATAAATGATGGAAAGTGGCTTGTTGAACACTTCCGCCAGCTCCCTCAGTACCCTTGGGGGGGAACCTGTCCAGCCCCATAGACTTGTGTACATTTAAGTGATGCAGCAAGTCATTAACTCTTGGATTATGGGGGCTTCATTCTGCTCCCTGTCCCTGTCTTCTAGCTCAGGGGGCTGAGTACCTGGAGAACAACTGGTCTTACTATTAAAGACTGAGGCAAAGAAGGCATTAAGTACCTCTGCCTTTTCCTCATATTTAGTGATAATGTTCCCACTCACATCCAATAAAGGATGAAGATTCTCCTGAGACGTCCTTTTGTTGTTAATGTATTTACAGAAACCTTTTTATTGTCTTTTAAGGCAGTAGCCAGATTACGTTCTAGTTGGACTTTGGCCATTCTAATTTTCTTCCTGCACAACCTCACGACATCCTTGTAGCCCTCCTGAGTTGCCTGCCTCTTCTTCCTAATGCCGTAAAGTCTCTTTTTTTCATCCTGAGTTCCAGAGAAATTTCTGTTTCAGCCAGGCTGGTCTTCCCCACCAGCTCATCTTTCAGTGCAGGGGGATGGCCTGTTCCTGTGTCTTTAAGATTTCCTTCTTGAAGGATGTCCAACCTTCCTGGACTCCTTTGCTCTTCAAGATTGCTTCCCAAGGGACCAGTCTCCTAAACAGGCCAAAGTCTGCCTTCTGGATAGTCCAAGGTAGCAGTCCTGCTGATCCCCCTCCTTACTTCTCCAAGAATCAAAAACTCTATCATTTTGTGATTGGTGTGCCAAAGACAGCCTCCACCCATCACATCACCCACAAGTCCTTCTCTGTTCCCAAGTAGCAGGTCCAGCAGGTGCCTTCTCTAGTTGGGCCACTCACCAGCTGTGTCATGAAGTTCTCCTCCACACACTCCAGGAACCTCCTGAACTGCTTCCTCTCTGATGTGCTGTATTTCCAGTAGACATCTGCTAGGTTGAAGCCCCCCATGAGAACAAGGGCTAGTGATTGTGAGACTTCTCCCAGTTGCTTTTTTTTTTTTTTGTCTGCTTCTCCATCCTGGTTAAGTGTTCTGTAACAGATTCCTACCATGAAATCTGCCTTGTTGGCCTTCCCCCTGATTCTCACCCATAAACACTCAACACTGTCGTCACCATCATTAAGCTCTAGATACTCAAAACACTCCCTGACATACAGGGCTATCCCACCACCTCTCATTCCTTGCCTATTCCTTCTAAAGGCTTTACAGTCATCCAGAGCAGTGCTCCACTTGTGCTTCTAGGACACCTGAGGAAGTCCAGGGGGGTGACACTCTGTTTGAAGAACAGCTGCTGGCTATACTCACACCTTCTCCCTGCCTGTCACTGGGACTCACAGATGGGTCTCCAATGCCTCCTTGCATTCCTGGCTCCAACTGGCTGGGGTGTGGGAGCCCTCTCTGGTGGCTCTGTTATCTATCCCACCGACAGCACGCCTGATAACTCACCCATGACACAACCTGGGCGGCAGTGGCGCTCACCCTCCCAAGGGCTGACATGAGGGGCTGTGCCTGACGGTCAGGTCCCAGAACGAGCCTGTCCCTGAGCATGCATACAGCAGGCTGAGACACCACCAGGCAGTTCCCAAAGCACCCCTCCACTCATTCAAACTCCAGACGACAAAAAAAGGTCCTTCCCCCCGCTGGAAACTCCTCCACTTTGCAGTAAGCCTCCTTAGACATGCCTTTGCTGTGTGTCAGCTCACAGGCTTAGAAGCTGCACTTGCTAGAGTAGGTGGACACAGGAGACCAGTGCAGAGACTGTTTACCCATGAAACCAGCTAAAGGACATCCTCTCTGAAAGGCAACGCAACAAAGAGGAGAAGAAGAAAAGCTGAATCTTACCTGGCAGCAGAAATCCCCAGAGGCAGTGCCTACCAGCGTTCGTAGGTAAGCTCCCTCTATCACTTTTGCAAACCCATACATGCATGCAGGGGCACTGGTCTTGACTTAGAAGTGGGGAGAATTGGAGGGGAAAAACACCTCTTTGAAATTACCCTATCTAGGGATGGTACATCTTGTACTGGAGGTAGAGAAAGGAAAAGCATAAGGGTAGGGGAACTTGTTTTGTCTCTTGTTCTGCCTGAGCACTTGATATTCGTCTCCCCTGCATCCTCCTCCCCCACCTCCTCACTTTTTTTCTTGTTTTCTCCCCTCCTGTTAACTCCAGGATATAGGGCACACAGGCAAAGCAAAAATGCTGGGTTCCCTAGCTGGAAATCTTGAAGAGCATCTAAACCCTCCCTGGGGGTATTTTTCTTTGTAAGTTGCTCTAAGTTTGATGGGGCACGTGACAAAGCTTTGTGGAGAGGAACAAAATACCAAACCAACAAACAAAAAAAAGTCCTGATCTTCTTAATTTCTCATTCCCAGGAACTGAAACACTTCAAGAGGCAATGGACCAGAAAAAACAGAGGGTGGGGGTCTGTCTGGGAGAATATAGGATGTGCGTGGGAGAATATAGGATGTAGAGTGAACAGGTGATTCACAAAACTTTCACATCCAGATCCTATTCCTTCGCAGTATGCCCTGCTCCCCAAAAGCCTCAGGGCAAAGTCCCCATAAATATGATGTAAAACCAGCATGAAAAGACCCATCAAAGGAGAGAACAGAATTACACGGGACACTCAGTCAAGTCCTTTGCTACAATGAAAGGAACATTTTGTGAACTTCATTCCCACCCTCTGTTTTTCCTGCCACAAGGTCATGGCTACTTAAACTGCATTTATTTGCAAGTTTGTGTAAAAGTGAAGAACGTGACTAGTTCCCAGTGTGGTTGCTTGAGCTGAGAGAGGCTATGAATTCCATGTCTTCTGCTAATCTGTGAGCTTTAATTATACAAACAGAGGAGGTATTACAACTATAGATTTTTCTTCCTTTTCCCTTCTATGCTCTCTCCCACCCTCTGGACTAGGGTGTGTTCCTATGGCAGCTAAAAATCTCACTGACACTCAAAACGGTGCCCTGCCAAACATGGTACCTTGGAGCAGGCTCTGCTTTCCTGGTTTTAATACAAAATATTATCTGTTCCTTCATTATATCTCCATTTTGTGTTCTTAATGCAGGTGGAATTTTATTATACTGCATATAATTCACATTTGGTACTTTAATTTGTCTTATATCCTTACTTGGCAGGTTTGTGAATTTAAAAATCTCTTTTCCCCTCTTCTGGGAGATATTGGTGCATAATAGTCCGTAGAAATTAGTGATTAGGAGAATTAGCGATTATGTGTTCCTTCAGCCTCTTTCAGAGAACAGCTTCCAACCCATTTCCTTCAATTATTAGGAAAACCGAGTTTACACAATTTGGGATTTGTACCAGTTTTGCCTGACCTTTAATCTTCATTGCTGACCTTGTTCCCTTCAATGATTTCTGACACAGGCTCCAGTTATTCTGCTACAGGTAGCCTTCACCGCACTGTCTCCTAAAATAGGTGAAGCTCATGTTCAGAATCATAAATTCTCCACATAAAGCCTTTTCACATAATCCTCCAAGACCCCTTAATGCTACAAATCATATTGATGAACACCAGGGCATGGTCCTCTACACTTACAGAAGAATACCTGAATAACAGGTTTATGCAGTTTAAGATGAAGTAATGCTTTGAAGAATGAGGCCCACAAGATTTAGTGCAATCTTCTCAACTTGCCTGGATTTTTGGTTCATTGTAAAACTTCAGCATCAGCTTTCTATCACAGTTGGGCTTTTACTGGAACAAAGAGCCTTCTCTGACTTCTTTATAAGTGTAGATAATGTCTTATCTGGAACATTATAAAATCCACTCTGGGGGAGGTATTTTCCATTACGGAAAGTTTTCTTACCGTCCAAAAGAGCATCACCGTTCCTTTATGAGCTAATTACAGCAGTTCCTCAGAAACGGTCGTATTTATGTCCTCTACAATACTTTTCCAGATGCTCAGAGTAAATGAATACAAGATCCTCACTAAAACTCGGTGAGTTCATCTGGCAGAGAAGAATGTCTCATCCAGACGGAATTTATTAATCTCCCAGGCCTTTCAGATCATGGGTTGCACAGAAAGGTGATGCAGTACATTGGCTACTACAATTTACTAACAAGAACTGAAACAGGGGAAATGAATCACTGCAAGTTCCAATACAGGATGTGACACCTCTTGCATGTCACTTTTCAGTGCCTCCCACAGCAGGGCACTTCCCAAGCCCAATGACACAAAACTCACTGGAAGCTTGTTAGACAATCAATTGGGCAAGAAACGTTCTGTTTTCTCATACTCCTAAAAGAAACTGCTTAATTAGGTATACTTATTCTAGAATTGAAACAAAGCCTTTAAGGTGGCTGCAGGACAAAGAACCAGACTAAACTTGTTCCTCGAGGTCTGTTTCCATTTTCTTTGCATTCCTTCTTTGTATTAGTTGCAGCAAATTAGAAGCTTCATTTCTGAAGCACAGGGCCAAATTAATTACATTTACAACACTTAGTCTAGCCATAGTGAATAGCTGTGACAAGAGTAATCTTGGTTCATAGATGCATCAATATACCACCAACACAGCAGGTTTGTGGGTCAGTCTTTAAACCACCAAACAACAAATCTCTGAGGTGTAGCTCTAGGAAACCAGCTGCTTCTTTTTCAAGCACATTTCATGAGCGAATGTTAGCCTCATAAAGTCTCAAAAAACCCCAAAACCCAGTGTTCAGAAGCATGAAATGTTTGCCTTTGTAAAATACATTTTTTTAAAAAAAATATTCCAACAGACTTACTTAAATTGTAAGGGCCTGCTTGTAAAGATAAACTTCTCACTGAAATCTGAATACACACATAACAAAGAAACATTTACTTTTATCTGACAGAAGGAAAATATTGACTTTTTAAAAACAGAAAACCAAAATATTTGTGTACCACATCACTTTAAAATATGAACTTACATGATTTCTGTGGTCTGACAGAGAACACATTCACAAGCTTCAGTACTGCATTGCAAAGCGCAGCTAGGTAGAAACTTTTAGTAGAATGAGTCTGCTCAGATTGACACTTGGCCAAATACTCCTTCCTTATTTTATTTATGCTAGCATGTAAATACTCCAACCCTGAGCTGCTCTACTATGCCTGGAACGACTCACAGAGGAGGAGAGCCAGTCATGGCAGCAACTGCTTGTGGACCAGAGTTCTCCTACTGCAATGATCTTCTAAATCCAGGGAGAGCTCAGCACAGGAGCTAAGATGCAGCAGAAGTTCAAGATTGAGAGAATGGGCTAAACAGTAAGTGATATTAGCGTTTGGAGGAGAGGAATTGAACCATTCACTTTTGCTGAGGGTCATGCAGGAAGTTTGTGCAGAGCTCCAGAAAAACTCATTCAGATCCAGATCTCTTGAATCCTCGTCCAGAGAGCAGGAAGCTCAAGGCATCATGCCACTGCTGAGCCTGGAAATGCAGCTACCAGAATAAAGGCAATTTAGAAAGCACAACAGCTTGGAAGCTGCTGTTTCTTTCAGAGAAACACTTCCAAGTACTTAAATTTTAGTACAATTTAACTTCTATAATTTATTAAAAAACTATTTCTGATAGCTGTGGTTCTTTGGTAAATATGTAGTATGGAGTCAATGACAAGCAGATACAGTGAAGACATTTACAGTTAACTAATAAAACACTCCAGTTTCACTGCCCACATAATTTTAGTTGCTTTACTATGCTGCTCTATTGCTATGGTTTCATTATTTCTTGACGTTAATTTTTCTCTTCTTTTTGCTGCCAGTCCTAAGAACATACTTGGTAAAGAATGTAAATGAGTAGGAAATCCACTGTCCAAACAAACCTTTCATACTCCTTCCACATCAAAGAACCAGAGACCAATAATGTACTTGTACTGTTAGAAGCACCCAGAGATTGCCACGAAACTGTCAAGCTTGAGGATAGTACTTTCTTGCCCAATTAAGGACTTCCAGGTCTAACCTCAAAGAAGAGTCTCCTTACCAAAGAACAGCAAAAGCAATAGGAAACTGTTCTGATCATTTTTTGGACCTGGTTAACTTGTTATTAGGCTATCTGCAGGTCCTTCTGAAAAGTTTCATTACCCTGAGGTGCTCATCAAATTATTCCTGACATTTAGATTTTCAGTCCCTTGCATGAGACCTCAGGAAGAATAATTGTCAATAATAGCAGTTGGGGTAAACGTGTTTACTGCACCCTGACCATAGAACAGTACCACCGTTTCTAGGTATGTTCTCCATACTTGGCATGTGAGGTAACGTACAGGAATGTGCTCAATGGCTGTAGATCACCTTGAAAGCACTTGCAGAAGGTAACCAATCAAGTAAAAGAGCTAGGAAGTTTTCCTTCCTGAACAATTAGGAAAAAAAAATCCAAACAACCCACAAAATTACAGACCCAGACCGGTTTTGACTAGAATTTTCAAGAGAAGAGAAGCAACATGTATACTTACATAGCACAAGACTTCGCAAAGATCCCAACGGGTCCTGTGAAACCCAGCTCCAAGGGGGTCTAACAAGAAGGATGGATCCAGTGACACAACACATCTCTTCAGGGAAGGAAGCATTTGTACCCATTGGGGCTTTAGGGAGAATTTCAATTTAGAAGAACGTAATAAGAGGAACTGGAATTTGTCCAGCCACTAGGGATTAATACCATTAATCTTAATAAAATCCCATGGCACTTTCTGTAACGCAGATAAGTTCTTTGAAGCAGGTTTAAACCCAAAGATTTTGGCTAGAAATGTGGAAAGAGAAGGTGTAAAGAATTTAACAGAGAAGTTTATTACACAGAAGATTTTGAATTTGCAGAATATGATGCCTTTGACAAGCACGGTAATAAACAATTGCCATGTGCAAAGGATTGTGAAGGGAAGTAATTTAGCAGCAACAAGAAAAGTCATCGGAAATGAAGCCATCATGCAGATCAAACAGGAACCTTCTGCTCTGTATTTCCTGGCTGCAGACGAGCAGATGTTGCAGCAACCTTTTATCTATATGAGACTTTCAGACCACTGGAAACTCATCTATCCCAGGTTATTTAGTGATTACAACCAGCAGTCCGGATTGGGTGTCACATGAACCATGAAGAACTTAGGTAAAACTTTAAATTTGCACGTTTTTCTCCCATGGCTCACGAACTAATGCAATGTTAGTATCACCTCGTGGCTATGAAGCTGTTCAACCAAGTAGCTGCCTTTGACAGTTTCTGACTCAGGGTGCCAGGTTTGGGGGATCCTGGTGTGGCACGGTTAAAAATCTCCCTCGAATTGTGTGAGAAGGCTACCCCAGAGGTACAGACCCTCACTGTCAGGGTAGCACCTAGAAGTTATGCATCTGACTATCAAAGTTTTTTGCTCTTCTACCCCTACGAATCTGTACGTGAATCACTGATGATACCCAGGGAGTCCATGGTAGCATGAGAAATAATGTTGATTTCCACAGGGTTGTGGTGAAATAACTGACAAAACATTAGAGAAAGCATTGCTAAACAGCGTGCCAGGAGTTCTCTGAAATTTCTATTTTTAGTGAATGTTTTTAAGTGGTTATAGGCAAGTGGATTTGCCTGGGCAATTGAGAAGAATTTGAACACCTGGAAGAAGCAACATTTAATTGAGCTGCTACTGACTGCGTCACTGCCTCCTTTATGTTTTATCGGAACCCCAGGAGAGGTACGCTTATGTGTGGTCTCATTAGCAGATTGACTGCTTCTACTCCGTGTTTTAGTGCCCATCTCTTCCCATGGAAGCCTCTTGCTCTTTGAAGAGCTCCAGAGAGTTTGGTGATTTTCAAAGACAAGTGCACTCTTTACCTTGGTAGCCCCTACTCTTTGTCACGAGAAGTATTGAGGGAAAAGAGGTTTTCTTCACTAATTCAGATGTATGCTTCTCAGTGGGCAGCTGTGAATCTTTCAATCCAATAATTCCATGCAATAGAGTTATTAAGTGTTTGGGACACACCAGCTGCAGGCTTATAAGCAGTTCCCTTAGAATAGGTATAACCACATTTTACTTTCCAACTAATATCTTCCTAATCACTGCCTGGTGCAAATTTCCTTTCATTTTTGCCATTCAGAATTTAAGTCAGAGGACAAATAAACCAGTGGGACTTCAAAAATGACAGACGGCTATGTGAGTGATGCTTTTCCGTATTTTGAAATCTGTTAATCTTTAAATTATAGGAAGAGAGGTTTTGAATACACTGTTGATCCAGATAATTTATATGCATCCATATCAAATGAAGAACTCTCTAGATCTTTGATGAAAGTATGCAACAAAACTTTAAAAATTGGGAAAATTCTTGACATCTGTAAGACACTTTTTAAAAATTATAAACAGTGAGCAAAAAAAGTAGCTAGATGTCACTCCTAGCCCCTACAATGAACTAGCAAAATCTTTCACTGAAGAATGACAGTATACTTACCAGTATAATTACAAGAAAACTGACTTCATTTACTGATATCCCACTTCAACAGATTACTTCTGTGATTAACACAGAAAACACCGTTAAGGTAACACATTTCATTTTCTCTGGAAGCATCAGGCCAGCTCCATGTAATATAGACCACATTCAATCAGTATGGTCCATATTAACTGGATTGAAAAGTACACAGATGATGGATGTTGAAATATTGGTCATTAAAAAGGATGTTAATAATGAGGCCTTCCACAGATTGTTTGAGTAACACAGCATTTAACTCGGGCTTTATTAGTGATCTAAATAAAGCGATGAAAACTACTGGTAAAAGTTGCAAGTAATTGGATACCAGTAAACATGAGAACTGGTCACTAACATACCAAGCAGTGCCAGGAGATAAAATGGCCTTACTGGATTTGCATCAGGGTTTCAAGAGGGTACAGGTCCTTTGCAGTCTGGCTCTTGATCTGAAAGCGGGGCAATGAAAGCAAATTTATTCAAGGAAGTGAAAAAAACACAGCAAACAGGATACCACAGAATTATATTTATGTTGTACATTTGTCTTCACATTGCAACATCCACATTGTTCATTTTGTGACAAGTATTTCTAATAATTTTGAATACATATATACTGTATAATACATTTTACCAAGAGGCACTTCCAGTAATTCTGGCAAAAAGGAGCTTCAATATAGTGTCTAACTTACAAAACAGTAAAAATAAATAATGTTTATCTAAAAGATTCTTTTTCCTGTACAGAATCTATTTTGTACAAAACATTTATCAGCCATTAACTAAATCACTTAACAAATACTTGTGAAGAGAATATATTAAGTATTGCTACATGTATTGAGTGCAAGATACTAGTGAAAGGAAAAGAATTATTCTGTTTATGAAAATCACCTAAAAATACAAGGCCTTGTTCCTGAAGTGTTTAGAAAGGAGAAGCTTGGTTACAACAATATTGACAATATATAAATATAAATTAACGTATGTAGTACTTAGTGAAAAGAACACTGTGTTAAAAACTGGCGTGTACAAATCCTAAACAAGATGGCACTTTTCTGCATTGCCACTTTGGCTGGCAGTTATTTTAAAAATATTGCTTCAAAAGAATTACAAAGGTACACAAAACCCTTTTCAAACAGAGCTGTATAAAATTACATCATCCCTTCCCCCCTTTCTCTCACCTTTTGAAGTGAAAAAAATTAAGGAGGAACTAATTTTGAATGGGTGATTTGCAGAAACTTGCTACTAGAGTTGAGTCTGGATGAGCGTCATAAAATAATTCTGTCAGAGGCACAGTGCCCCGAGGTCCCAGGCCAGGAGTCAAACCTCATAGAACGTGATGTAAGATGACCAAATTCCTCAGTGTTTTCAACTTTGTTTGGCCTTTGTTAATTTGAAAATACAACCTTTGTATGATTTGGCCCCAAAATCTCATAGGGGATCAAGTGCTTTAATTATGTCAACAGCCCGAAAATTGCCATTCGGGAAGGATTTTAACTCTGCTGGATTAATTTCTTTTCAACAAAATGGGACTTTTTTTTTTTAAAAAATCATATTTTGTACATCATATGCATACTTGCATCTTGTTGCCCAAACAGCCGAATTGTATTGGAAAACAATTATTTTTGAAATGCGACACTTCCACAACTGGAGGCAAAGATTACAAAATGTGTTTCTGTTGGAAAATGTCCTGGATGTTCTTCTATCAAAAGCACTAAAAAGAAAAACTGCCACCCATCAGTGAAAATGTTAATTTGTTAAACAAACATAACCTACAGTATGAATCACATCGTTTTAAAAAGTGAACTTAAATTCTTTCTGTCACACAAACAGCTTATATTGATTACTCAAGAAAAGAAGATTTCACTTAGAAAAGTAATGACCAAATGTATGCTAACATGGTTGAAATATTAAAAATATCATCAACATCACACACCAGTTATTAACACTGTCTTTGATCTTTTAGGATACCACCTGCATTACTGTATAAGGTTTACAAACACCTAGAAATGAAAATTTGGCATTCAAATACAGATTTGCATCATGAGTCAGAATCAGGTAGGAATTCTGAAAAGGAAAGATAGCTTTAACAGACGATGGGCTTTCTACCTAAGGTAGTACATACACATATAACAACCCCCTAACTCTTCTTTCTGATCAGATTACAGAATTTTTTTTCCTCCCTTTTTATGAAAGCACGGGGGCAAAACAGCTAGGGCCAGGGGAGAAAAAAAACCAACCTTAACCAATCACAAACCCTCAAAACCCCGATCTCCTGTAAATAAATATTTAAAAACAAAAAGCAATTGCTAATTCACATGAATTGTTTCTAGGTGTCTGCTGGGGTAAAGGAAGATGGTACTGCAAACCAGAGCGTCTGAGCCCGCTGCTTCAGGGCTATTGTCGAGAGCAAACTACAGTGAGGTGGGTGTAGAGTTGGGTTACATCACTCTAAGCTATTTCTCTTGGGCTACTTTAACAACAGCCCTCTGCATCTCTTCCTTACCTCCCACCAGTTCCTCTGTCCCGTGCTGTGCAACCAACGGTGCCAGCACAGCTCCCTCCGTGAGTCCAAGGGAAAGCAAGCTTCCGCCGCGGCACGTGCTGCATTTTGCTTATTTGATCTGATTCCTGTGTTTCTTAGAATCAGGATGAGAGAATTCAATAACAAAAGGATACATGATCTGCAGCTGTGGCAAAGTCCTTTATACCTGCTCTTGTGCTTCCTGTTTTTACGGCAGAAACATTTTATCACACCTGCTTTTACGGCAGAGAACAGAAATATTTGGGTTTCCCCATCTAATTCACTGCTCGGACACATCACTTTCCACACCTGCTGATTCCGGTGGTGCTCCTGGGTGCACATAGATCGCATGTGCCAACCAACAGCAGAACAATTCTCATCTGTTGTTCCATTTGCTCACCGCAGACATACCACATGCGTGGCTTTGGAAGTAAGAAACAGTTGGCATGGACTAGCCACCTGAAAAGCTCCACTGAAATAAACATTATCTTTTTTATCTTCTTTTTACCTTTTCTAGCACCAAGCAAAGTTTTCTTTTAATTAAGCAATTGAACAATTAAACAATTGACTTCTTCAATCAAAAATTCTTCTTGGTTGACTATAACCCTCAGCTCAACACACGATCGCCAAGGCTGGTTGGTTTTACATGAACTCACCACCCTCCAGAAGGAAAAGTTTTACATGAGCAAGCACTCAGGGAAATTTTTGCATATGCCTCAAGTGACATTGGCAAGCTTTCAAACTGCACAATGCTTGTTGTTGCGTCAGCTTTATCAAAAACTGTTAACCAGCTCGCGTTTTCACCCCCTTTTTCCCTTGTGTAAATGGACTCTCCAGGAACAAACCCTGCACTCTTCTGCTTGCGGGCTCCTGAGGAGCTTGTATCGTTCTTAGAATTCAGGTGAGTGCTCACACAGGCAATGTCTCCAACCTACCGAGGAGGCAGGATGTATTTTTCATCAAGAGAACACCTGTCTGCCAGGAAAATCCCGCTAATGGCCTCTGAATAAATCATAATTAGGATGTAAATGGAGGATAACTCTCAAATTGCTCTCTCCAACGCAGGGATTCAATAACTACCACAGCAGGAGCTAAAAACTTGCTTTGATTTACCTCCAGAGGAATGTTGTTTTGCTAAATGAAAGTATTGAAATTTGAAGAAAGATTTATCGTACTAAGTTTCTCTCAAAAGTACTGATGCTATTTTGCTCTGACTCAGAGTTTGCCTCCAATAATCAGTATTTTTTGCTAGATTTTCCAAAGATTGCTTAAGACAGCTGTGACCCAATTTCAATTATTTCTCCATCTGTTCAAAAACCACTTAAAATTCATTTTTTTTCACAAGGCCTGGACATTCTCTAATTGTTAATTTGCCTAAAAATATAAAAACAAACCCAACTCCCCCACCCTAGTTAATGGGAACAATTACCTTCTCTTTAATGTTGCCACCACTTTGACTAATACTGCAACATCAAACCGTAATTAAAACCCCAGAAACTCCACTGATACTTCATTCCAGTGTGATTCAATTTTGAAAGAAAAAGAAAACTGTATTGCATAAATTCTGTTTCATACTGGACTACAATTTCCTTTTCTCTTTTTTGTGAATTGCCAGTTTGACTTTCTCCCTGCACATCTACAAGCCCATCAACTCGAGGACTAATGACACCAGTGCTGTGCTGCCAGCTGAGGAAAACTCAAGATCTCAGCCCAAAGTCCAGGTTGAAGACTGGGAAGAGCAAGAAACCCTCCGCGTCTGCCTTCGAGCCACAGTGCCTGCAGCAGATCCAGGAGTGGCACATTCTCCATCTAATCTTTGGCCTGTGAGGCCATGGGACGCTCAAGAATTCTCATTCTCATTCTTACATTGAAAGCTTTCTTCCTTCAACACGTCCTGCTGGAACTTCTCAACCACCACAGTACTTGCAAAAGTAATGGCAAATATTATATGTTTTTATGAATTACAGCTTTTCCTACAATCAGACGCCCCTTCTGTCAGAGAAAGAAGAGTCACAGACTGTCCCTGCTGCCCTCTCAATCTACTGAACGCTACATCTGTCAGATGGCTCAGCTCTAGAATGAACCACAGCACATCTGCATCGCCTTTCCTATGCTTCAACCAGCTGGTGCATCTCCCCAGGGTATGTGCTGGTCAAGCGCCCTGCACCTTCTCTGGGTGGCAGCCCTGGGCATGGCTGGGTTTGCTGGGCTGCACCTGACCAGCACATCTGGCTGTGCTCACCCTGACCGGAACATCTGGCTGTGCCTACAGAAAGCCAGTGAGAGGGTGGACTCAAATCTGCAACCATCTTTATCAGCAGCTAAGCTCTCGCCATCACCAGCACAGGATGACACCACACAGACCAAGCAGGATGTGCCAGGTAATTAATGAGACTTTGCACAAGTATTTCATCAACACATGGGGCCAACAACAAATCTTTTGCTGCATTACATTCATGGCAAAATTTTCAAAGGGGCTTCATTTTATGCTTCATTTTGAGAACTGACAAAGTCCTCTAAGATCCCAAGTTCCACTAAAAGCTGGTGGGGCTCAGCAGCATGGGCACAGCACCGGGTGGGAAGGCACCCAGATTGAGGCATAGGCTGGGCAGTCCTCATGGTCTGTATTGCTTGACTGATGCTCAGTTTGGCAAGATCTTTGGCTTCCCCACCCTGCATTCTACTTTCTGGGGCATTTCTGAAGGAAGGAAGAAAGACAGGGCTAGAATTTCAGAAAAAAAAGCAGACAAAATTTAGAAGAACTTTCTAAAGAAAACATATGAACTTACTGTCCAGCATGGAAAGCATAAAAAGGGATTTGGGTACAGAATCTGCTTAGATGCCGAATGATACTTTTAGAAGCATCTATGTGAACCTTTACGGACTTAACATCCTTCCAAATTCAGACCTTCTTACATGAAGAGTAAAAGTCCCAAATGCATCCACTCACATGTCCTGATCGCAGTCTTGGATTTTAACTTGATGATGATGATGATGTAGTGAGAAGCTCATACATGGTGTCAAGGCAAACACTGGTGAACAACTACCCTTGCATTGCTAACAAATGCTTTCTCAAATTACATCTTCCCTGGGAACCATTTACTGCCAGAATGTGACCGTCATGAGAGCCAGCACCCCGTACAAGGCCATAGGGGAGGCCACTGGTGATAATGGTGATTTCCCCAGACTCCTAGAAAGGAGAGGAAAGCAGTTCAAAACACTGCCAACAGTACAGTAGAATCCCATTTTCCTAGTAGATTCTTGCAACTAACTTCTGATGCATGGCTCGCAACATCGCACCAAATGCCGCCTTTCTACTGAAGGAGGCAGATGACATGTAGAGGAAAGTGTCAGCACGCTCCGTACATGAGCTCAAAACAGATTGAGAAGCACCAGGTTCGACCTCATGAATTAGAGCATAAATAATAAATAGTAAATAAACTATGGCCCTTTGAACATGGTGGAAATTATTACTTCTAGACACAGGCATTTTTGGGTTCTTGGAAACTGAAGTTTCCTACTCCTCCTAAAATAAAAAGTTTCGGGCTTTCACACTTTCTACATCCATTTCTGTCTTCAGCAGCACAAGCTTATTGAGAGAAGTTATATTTCATGGTAAACAGCACGTGACTATCAAGTAACGTGGAAATATGATGATGAAAGGGTTTGGATGTGACTGCTACATGACAGGCAGAGTGCTTTTCTCACTGCACTGGGAGCTGCAAGCACTGCAAAAAAATCCCTATTTAAGGGAACAGCAAACAGAACCAGTCACCAAGTGGCATTACCATGGAGAATACAAAATATCCAATCGGAAAAATAGTCCATCTTTCTCTTCCTGTCCTTAAAACAATGAAAACTAAAATACGTAAACTTTTTGTTACTACAAAACACTGCTGAAAGGGCTTGCTTTCTCTAGTATCTAACAAACCTCTCTGCACACTGTATATACCAGAACGCCATATCAACGCTGTAAACATCCCACCTGAAATCTGAGCACTGTGCTGATAGAATGCAAGTATTTTTTATTCTCCTTTCAACTCCCCCCCCACCCCCGTCAAAGTATTGTACAGCTTGTGGTTTATTCGTGCTTTACAGCACCAAAGGGTGACACAATGCAGAAAACCATCAAGGTCTAGTCTCCAAAATGTTGCTGTAAATTCTGGTCTAAAGTTTTGCCTCCTTTGGACTAGAAATCAATACAACCCCCCG